>NC_056729.1:1498921071-1499173571 GCF_019279795.1 Protopterus annectens
TTTATGTTAACCAGAAGAAGTGGTCTGGCTCAAGGACACTTACAGCCAATCCCAATGTCATAGGCACATCATACATTATTAAGAATTTTTTTTTAAATTTGTATACAAGAACGTTGTGTAGGAAATAACAATAGCTACATCAGCAGTTAGTATTGTTATTTAATATTTATACCCTTGTAGGAAAAATGTATCTGCACATTAGTTCACATGCACACACACACACACCCACATTCACAGCACACACACACACGTTCACAGCACACACACACAGATAAACAAACACACTCACACACACACACACACACACACACCAACACACACACACACACACACACACTGAGGTAGGAGGTCGGTAAGTAAATAGCATGTGCTAAAATTAAGGTCAGTCTGTACTAACGCATATTTATATAGATGTCTGTTTTGAATGTTTTAGGAATGCAGTTCTGAAGAAGTGAAAAGGCCTGAGTACTTCTTATATTTGATGGGGTGAAGGGGAGAAATAAGATCATTCCTACGGATAAGTGATAGATAATTAATGTTGAGTCAAAAAGTGTTCCCTTAAACTACCCAGTAACATAAAGTGATATTTATTTATGATGGTTTGTTAAAAATGGATACTATTAAAAGATGCTTGTGAAATTAATGGAAGGACAAATGTTCCCCTTCGATGACCTCTTTCTCTCCTCTTATTTGAAAAGCTTACTGTCACTCCCAGCTAACTGCTTGACTGGATGTGTGCTCCAGTGTAGGTTGCTATTCTATTGTCCTCTTCTTTGTCCATTTAAAATTAGCCTCTTAATTATTGCTACTCTTCCCCTTCTGAATAGTTTTAAAATAATATTTTATTTATTTAGTTTGTTTACCAGGGTAGTACACATGTTCACAGCATACTATTTATAGGCACAACCCGGGTTCATTCATATGAACATCACCTGCTTACCTTATTACCTTCAATTCTATCCACAAAAGACATATTACTATTCTGTAAAATGTACATCTACTTGTCTACATTTGACCTATTAGTATGATACCCCTTCCCCACCCCACAGCTCAATTGTACCAGGTTAATTTTAGTAACCAGTGATAGATTTTATTAGTATCTTTTTGGACCCTCATACGATCTTGTGTTATGTGCACTTTTTTCTTTTTTCCTTGTATTGTTTTGCCCTTTGTATTTTTTGTTTTGCAGTGTGGGTCATCAGAAGTCCATGATCAGGGTACTTATTCAGTAACTGAAAGCATATACAGACAAACAAAATGAACCTATTCGCAGTGGTTGGATGGTTATGAGGATTAGGAAATGTTAATGAGTGGTGGACAGAGATAAAGACAGAAAGAGGATGGGTGTGAATCAGTGTGGGGGTGCAAGTCAGGGAGCCAATATAAGGGATAAACAGGGTGATTCCAGGTTTAAGAAAGTTGAAAGACAGAGGTTGGGTATGAGACAAAAATGAGGATGGGAATATTCATGGAATATTTATGCTGTGGATCCATAGGTTAAAATAGGAAAGAGGTTGGCAAAGATGGAGAGACGGAGAGGGTGAGTGAAATGTGAGTTAACAGTGACAGCTATACAAATATGAATTAAAAGTGATATGCCATCAGCATGAAGGCCTTTTTTGAAATACCTTCGGGCAGCTTTGACCAGCACTGGAGTTAATTATACTTAATGTATGTATGCATGTGGTAAGGTATGTGCTCCGTGATGGAAGCAATGTATTTCACTATGCTTTTGCTTGAAGGTCAGAGATAATATTTACCACAAATGTTATTCCATATTCATTGTTTAAACTCAGAAGCTCAGAGGTGGTGGATTTTTTTTGACTACTACGTTCAGAATGTTCAGATACTCAGGAGTTAGTATGGTAATTCCCACTTGATAAAAAAAGTGGAAACCGGAAGTCCCTTAATACTTACTGAATGAAATCAGAAGAATTTTTCTAGTATGTTAGTTTATTATTATTATTATTATTATTATTATTATTATTATTATTTGTTACAATTTGTTTACTGGGGTAGTCTGACTGAACTCAAAGAGAACAGTGTCAGCAGAGTCCTGGGGCAGAAAATTCCACAATACAAAAGTTTTACTTGCTGCATGTAACTTGAATTACCAAAACAGGTGTTCCAATTACAGTCATAATATGTATTAAACGTGTCAACATGCTGTACTTTGGAATGTTTTTTTTAGAAATAGATAAGCTAAACTATGAACAACAGACTAGATTTTACTTCAAGAAGTAATAACTATCATTTAATACAAAAAAAACACTTCAGCTACATTTCTTTTCATAAGCACACCATTCTGTAATGTAGTTTTCATATGTCTTCCCTAAACTGTTTTGTAATCAAATGAATCCTATTTTCAATTGTACAGCTCCTCAGGTTTCATGTTTTCTCAAAAAAGTTAAATGAGTTCACTTGCTACTTGTTTGGTTCAGAAGTAGGGCAGTAATCTAACATTGGCTCAGTATGCTTTCTCATACCGATGCTGGCAAATTGCTTACTTTTCTGAATCATTGCTGCTTCAGCACTCATAAGTTCCAGTAAGATATTATTTTGCAGTCATTCTGACAGACTGAGTATAGTCTAACTCATTCTGCTTGCACTGCTTTGTTCCTTTGTCCTACCACATTCCCACTCACCCAGGTTATTTCCTTTATACTTATTGGGCAGCGCTTCTCTTCTGTATCCAAAAGCTCACTGGACAAGCTCTAACCAATAATAGCTATCTACAACCAAAGCCACATCCTAGTCCTCTCTTCCAAATAAGAAACCATTCCTTCTCCACAGTATGTCTTATGTTTTCATGCATTACTTAACCAGGCCAGCAAATCAATATCAGTGATCCCTTTCATTATCAATAATCATATCATCCCCTGATAATCAAAAACCTCCAGTTTCACAGAGTCTGATTGCAATTAACCAAACTATGCAACTACCACAGAAATGCATAAATACTTCAATATCCCCTCCCTCAAATCACAACAACCAAAAATACACATTATGATGCCTAAACTTAGAAAAGAAACCTGAAGGCATACCACTTCCATTATGAATTCTATTCCTGTTCCTACTAAGCAGCGATATTGAACCTAACCTAAGAATACCATACCCATTGTCAACAATCTCATAAAACAAATCATTCACACTTAAGGTTTGCCTCACAGATGCTGGGGGTCTCAATAATATGTTAGAATAATTAAATGCATGTCTAACCTGCCACAAACTAACATGATAGCTGTCACTGAATTATATGTTAGAGAATCCACCTCAAATATAAAACCACTTTTTTCCCAGTTACAACTATATTAACAACATCAGATCAGGGAAAAAAATGGAATATGGACGGGGAACAATGCTTATATTTAGATCACCTCTCATAATATTCATTCATCATCCACCGGAAGTCAAAACTGATCATGACCCTAACTCTCTAATTCTATCCACCCCACTTGTGAACTCCCACAGTCTAAGCATGATAGCAGCCTTCCTTCCTTCCCTGCCAAGCAATACAAATTCGAAAATCATGTAAAACAAATAACCATCTGCATATGAAAGAATAAGACAATAATGATTCTTTGAAGCTTTAACCTAAACCAGCTGAGTGCACTTAAAACTGACCCCGGGATTCATGAAGCTGAAAATTCTGTGCAGGAACAGTGTAGCATTCCTGCACTGAATATGGTTACTGAGCGATCCAGCAAACAGCTGATCTGACGTGCACGATCGTGCCTACACTGTTCCTGCACTGACATGACTGCAGAATACTAATTACCTCATTTGCTGGTGAAAACCATGCAAATGAGGTGAATTAGCGATTCAACAAGTAGGCAGGTATCCATGCAAGAACAGTGTTATTTTCAGAAATGTATTCGGTTACTACCGAATACATTTCTGCAAATAACAAAATGGAGGTATGACAGCTCACAAAAAAGCATGTATTATAGTCTGTAGGCATGCCAATGGCCAAATATATGGCCATTGGCATGTAAAACTGCTTCATGTTTATAAAAATCAAAGTTATTTTTTTTTGGCCAATCTCTGCCATTTTAGCATAGGGTAGCAGCATGCAAAAGGGATCGTGCCTAAAATAAAAAAAAATTTGAAAACTCAATTTTAGGGGAAATCTGCATTTTGCCATTATAGTCTATGGCATGCAGAATCAAAACAATACCAGGGAAAGGCTCCGTGTTAGTACAGTAACTATGGACTAAGGCAGTGTGGTATGCAAATGAGGGGAAATTTACTACAACAATCTTCTAAGTCCCAAACTGCACCTAACCGTGTAGGTGCTATAGCACAATGGTGTAACTAGGAGGAGCAATAGACATGAAAAGGGAGTGTGTCAAGCATATTGTAAGCACATTGGAGCCCTATGGCACAGAGCTAAGCTTAGCTAAGCACAGTTAAGCAAGGGGGTGTGTCTGAGGCTGTATTGACTTATTCCATGAAATGAGGGAGCATGTTCGTGGCCGGGAGAGGGCTACTTCTTAATGTTTACATTAGCTAAACAGGTTTGCGTGGCATGCACTGGGTCTAAAATAAAAACAAAAAAATGGAAATAGGACTGTTTACATTTGGGCACCGGGTTTGTGTGGCACGCCTCTGGGCTTAAAAGGGGAGGAAATGTGAAGGGAAAAAAAGGAAAATAGCAGAATAAAAGCAATCAAGAACAAATTACATAACCAGCAGGTGGAATGCATCATAGTCAGCCAATCATACAGGCAGCATCTGCAGCACAACAGTATAAACTCTGCAAACACCTTACAGTCTGTTTTTTCCCACAAACTCTGCACCATTGCTGTACACATGCGGGGGAGTTTTAACTGGAAAAATGTTAGGGGCTGCCATTGCTTTGATCCGTCAGTATGTGCTAGAGGCTGAGGGTGGAGAGGGGGATAATGCTGACAACTGCCACAGACCGAGGAGGAGGAGAAGAGTGTTCAGACCCAGGGTAACTTACCAGGGGCTAGATGATCTGGAGATAGTAGAGCACTACAGGGTGGACAGAGACATACTTCAGCAAATCACCGAGCTTTGCTGGCCTCAAAACAGACCTAGAACCAACAGAGGGGAACCCATCCCAGTGGATACCAAGGTATGTGTAGCCTTAAGATTTCTAGCTACAGGTACTTTCCAAAGACCTACTGGGGACATCATGGTGGTCTCACAGGTATCTGCATCCAGGGTACTCCACCAGTTCCTGGATGCCATGCTATCACATGCCGGTGAGCACATCTACTTGCCCAACACCCATGAGGAGAGGACCAGCAATATGCGTCTCTTCCACTGTGTAGCAGAATACCCGGACATACTTGGTGCCATAGACTGCATACACATCCACATCAAAGCACCACCTGGTGAACAGGGTAGGGTCTACATAAACCGCAAGGGATTCCCCTCCATCAACTGCCAGGTTGTGTGCAATGCCCAGGGCATTATCATGAATGTGTGTGTTGGCAGCCCTGGAAGCTATCAGGACTCCCACATCTGGCATTTGTCACAGCTGTACCAGGCATTTGCCAGTGGGGGCATCCCATATGGACATTTGGTGGGGGATGCTGGCTATGCACTGGAGCTGTGGATGATGACTTCCATCAGAAATGCACACACACCCACACAAGAACCCCATAATGAGGCACACACACAAACCAGGATCATTATAGAGTGTGTGTTTGGGATGCTCAAGTCACAGTTCCGCGGGAGCGCTACAGAATCCTGAAAGCCCAAAATCCTGAAGACCAAAATCCTGAGACCAAAATCCTGAAAGTTCAAAATCCTGTAAACTCAAAATACTGAAAATTCAAAATCCTGAAAACACACAGGATAGCAACAATTACTATATTCCACTACAAGTACATACAGAAACATATTACCCTTCAACTATATGCAGAGGGCAAGACCCTCAGCACCCCCTAAGTGGGGGGCTGTGCCCCCACACCCCCTGCTACTTAAATATATAAACTCAGAGATTGCACCTCACTACACTAGGTGCAATCTTTGAGTTGATATATTTAAGTAGGAGGGGGTGTGGGGGTGCAGCCCCCACCATGGGGGGTGCAGGGGGGCTTGCTTATACTTATAGAACAGTAATATAGTTTGTGTTTTATTTCTTTCTGTATGTACTTGTGCTGGAATAAGTATCCTGTGTGTTTTCAGGATTTTGAGTTTTCAGGATTTTGTTCTTCAGGATTTTGGGCTTTCAGGATTCTGTAGTGCTCCTGGTTCTGCTGCCTTGCCATATCTAGAGGATCCTTGCAGTACTGTCCAGCTACATGTGCACACATGTTCATAGTATGTGCCATGTTACACAATATGATCCTGCAGAAATAGCTGCAGCAGGAACAGCACAGGGAAGGGCCACACAGTCCACCACCATTGCCAAGGTCCCCACAGGCACAGAGGGACTCAGAGGAGGAGGCCCCTGAGCCTCCTCCTGTAGGCAGATGGAGGCATGCCCAATATGCTCATGCCTTGGCAAAATGGCAATGCATAGCACACAGACTGACACTGTGGGGACCCCAGGGACTGACTCACACAGTAAAATGGATGACACACACATCACATTACCTGTAACTTGCCATGTATATGCAGTGTACTGTGTGCATCCAACATAGGCGGCCCTCAAGCACCATCCTCACAACTGCTGCAAGTACATGGTAAGTCAGTCTTCTTAACAATAAATAAATGGATTAGTATGTTTTGCTAGCATATCTATGGTAATGCTGCATGCATGCAAGGGAATGGGGTGGCCTACTGGGATAGTGGCAGACAACTGACAGCTATGTGAGACACCAGGAAATGTCTGGCCAAAACTGGCCCCCACACACTATGCAGTAGTACCCAAGGTGGCAAATCCCACTGCAGTATATGTGTGAGGACAACTAACTAGGGGGTCATAGGTCACAGGCATGGATGTCAGTGTGGGGATCCCATACCCACCCCAAACACCTATACAGCAAGTCAGCTGTAGAAAACCACAGAGAAATGTCTGGTAAAGGCACACAAATGGTGGCAATGTTGAATTACCCCCCCCCCCCCCGCCACAGACTGTTGCAGTAAGGCTATGAAGAGTAAGAAGTTTGAAACTCATATGTATGCCAGTACAATCTGACCTGTGCTCTTTACTGATATGACTCTAGCCCCCAAGACAGGGCACAATAGTACGGTAAATGTAACCAAAATGTAAATCAAATAGTGCAGTCTGTGCAAATGTGTATAGTTGACAGGTGTGCCCCCCCATATACTCAAACAAATGCAGTAACATGTATGTTTGCAGGAAAATAGCAGCATAGTTCACACTGGCAGGGCTGTACCAATACACATGAAAAGATGTTGCCTGTCCACAATATGCAGGGATCAATAAACTATGTGTATGTGTGGTTAATGCTGTCAGGATCTGGCCAGCACGTTCTCCTGCCAGTTGTCTTGTAGTGCCCTAGGTACAGTGCTGTCTTTGACAGGACCATGTGCAGATAACTACAGTGCCAACTGTTATGCATGTCATTGACACCCACTGCTCTGCCACTGACATACCTAGAAGTCACAGTGCTATTTGGAATATACTACACATATAAGTGACATCTTGAAGGATGTGTAGCTGAGGTGCCAAGTCTTTTGTGAATATAAGTACTTTTTGGTACTGTTGCTAGTGGTTATTCTCAATAATCCTTTTGTCTTATTTTTGCTTTTACATATAATGGACATGCCTGCACAGTAGAGTGCACTCTGTACTCACACCCATAACTCCCAACCTCTGACAGCAAGATGTCTGGACAAGGGCAGAAATAAAAGTGGAACAAAGATGCAAGGCCTGTGTTACAAATATCACCTTTACATACTGAGAAAATTTGGGAGGGTGAGGGGTTTGCAGTAGCAGGAATTGACTGAAGGTTATGTAGTCTGAAACAGTAATGCCTGTATTATTTTGTAACATCACTCTTCAATTATATGTAACTAACTTGCCATAAAAACAGAAGTTTACGTAGAAAGGATGAAACCTCAAGCCAACCACCTGGACAACCATCCAAAAATGTGCACATGAGATGTATGCCCACACAAAGATATGACATCTCAAGTTAGAAAGATACCACACAAGCAGGAGATCCCCAGCCAGTATATCACCAAGTTGATGGACTGTTTACACAGTGCATCATTACTAAACTGGCTGTAGTCACACCTCACAAATGGCCTTGTTGGGCAAGAATGTACATAACTGGCCTTATAATATTGGTCTATGCATCATACAACTAGTATTCCTCTGGTAAAGCACTGTGATGATCTGAGGATGTTTGGCTCTAGGTAATGACACAAAACATTGCAGTGTCAGAGTATAGATATGTCAGAAAATGTCTGCTAAACAAACCAAGTACCCTGAGGAAACTCCTGTGTACTCCTGAGAGGTATGGCTGTAGCACACAAAACCCTGGACTGGAGTACACCTATCTCTGGAATGAAGTCCCACTCTAACTATAGAAGGTCACACTGGGCATGCTCCTACACTTAGAGAATCACAGGACATGTTGGAACTCACATCGGAATATGTGACTGTATTGTGTATATATGTCTGTGCATACAGACAGCTATATACACCTCAACTGTCCCCGCACACACACATCAGACAGGATTACCCTCAGCTAACTGTAGGTGGCCCATATGTGATATATCGTAATCTGTTGCATGAGATACACACACACACACACACATATATATATATATATATATATATATATATATATATATATATATATAGGCAACTGATATATGCCAGGCATACACACACACACACATAGATGTGGAGAAGTGAGAGACAGACAGTGATAGAGAGAGAGAGACACACAGGGGGACACAGACAGAGTGAGTCACACACACGGATACCGTGAATGGCATACAGTGATGTCCTGCTGTGGACAGTGGCATACCGGTTGTAAACAGTTGCACATGATAGCAGAAAAGGTGAGCCCCACTACGTAACAGTACTGAGGTTGGGTTTATAATATCGCATCACCTGCTTTGTGTGTGTGTGTGTGTGTGTGTGTGTGTGTGTGTGTCTGTGTGTGTGTGTGTGTGTGTGTGTGTGTGTGTGTGTGTGTGTGTGTGTGTGTGTGTGTGTGTGTGTGTGTGTGTGTATGTGTGTGTGTCCATAGGTCTAAGTATTAGGAGACTGTTCCCACTCAGTACACTTCACATTGCCCTACTTCACAAGACCTGCTGCTATTATTCACCTTAGAAGTACCATTGGACATCAATCTACCCTATAAGCTCTTTAGTGTGTGTGATAACTGTGCAACACTATAGTACAAATAACTAGATAGGTAGGTGTTCTAATCTCAATACTGGCAACTGTGTGTGCGTGTGTGTGTTTGTGTGTGTGTGTGTGTGTGTGTGTGTGTGTGTGTCTGACAGTTATGTATGTGAGAGTGAGGGAGTGTGTGTTTGTTTGTAGGTGAAACAGGTTTAGGCCATTCTCACCCACACTTCTCAGTGCCCCATTTTATCAGTCCAGCTGATGTGATGTCATTCCCCTTATCGTTACCTTTGGACAGTTGTCAGCCCAGAAAGTTCCCTAGCGTGTGTGATAACTGTGTAACACTATAGTACAAATCACTAGCTAGGCATGGGTTCTACTCTCAGATCTGGCAAATGTGTGTGTGGGAGTATAAGTGTGTGTGTATATTTGTAAAAAAAAAGAAGTATTTTGATAAGTCTCTCACCCAGTGCCCTACTTTATCAGTCCTGCTGATGTCATTCCCCTTATCAGCACCTTTGGCTAGTTGTCAGCCCAGTAAGCTCTGTAGCATGTGTGATAACTGTGTGACACTATAGTACAAATAACTAGATAGGCAGGGGTTCTACTCTCATATCTGGCAAATGTGTGTGGGGTGTATAAGTGTGTATGTTTGTAGGAAGAAGTATTTTGATAAGTTTACCACCCACTGCCCTACTTTATCAGTCATACTGATGTCATTCCCCTTATAGGTTCATAGGTGTGTACTAGGCTAATGGCCCTGTAGTCTTTACAAGCCTAGCCCATAGAAGAGCCCTGCCATTGTGTCACCCGACATTAGTTCCCAGTGCCTCTATCAAGTAGAGCCACTGGAGTGATCCCCAGGGTGAACTTTCTATTCCCCATCCTCTCATCAAGATTTCTCTGGAACAGGGTCAGCTAGGTGCTATGCTTGACATGTATGGAAAGTCTGTTCCAGTGCATGTGCAGTCTCTGGGTGAGGAACCTCTCCGTCCAACATGTTGTGTTGATTGTGTTAATGAGGGTGAGGCCTCTGCAGTGTGTGGTGCGGAGGGATTGGGATGTCTTTAGAGATAGCATTTCTAAAAGAGCTGGGCCAGACATGTCTTTGTAAGTCAAGCAGGGATTGCCTCTAAGTAGGTGATATGAGACAGAGAATAGCTGGAGTCTTTTGAGTCTGTCTGTGTAGGACATGTGTTTAATGCCTGGGATCCTTTTTGTGAGGTACTTCTGTGGCTTCTCCAGCTGTTGCAGGTGCCTAGTGAGGTACATGCCAAATGGGCCATTATACTTGATGATTGGTCTAATGAGACAAGAGTAGACAGAGACGACCTCTTTCTTCCTGGATGCAAAACCTTGGTAATGAGATGTGCCACATAGAAGGACTTCCTGACCACACTGGCAGTGTGGTGGTTGAAGGAGAGGTTGCTGTCAACCTGTGTCCCTAGATCTCTTATAACACTTACAGTGTTCAGTGGGCTTCCATTGATGTGGTACTTAGTGGGAACTGAGTTTTTACCAAAGGGGATGATGATGCATTTTGTGGTGTTAAGCTTCAAGCCATGGTTTCCACACCAGTCATTGGTCTCAGTGAGGCCTTTCTGTAGGATGTCTGCATCACTTGTGGAGTGAATGATGGCTCCCAGCTTGGAGTCATCTGTGAACCTGGTCAGCCAGAGTTCCTTTGTGTTGGCCTGGACTCCTGAGATGTAGATGCTGAACAAGAGAGTACCCAGGAGTGATCCCTGTAGGACTCCACTTGTGACTGGCAGTCTGACTTGGAGTTTGCTACTTTCACACTGCGTGTTCTACTTGTGAGCCAATTTGCAACCCTCCTAGTGATATAGGGGTTGATGCCTAGCTTGGTGGGTTCATCAATAATTTCTGACTGAGGAATGGTATCAAAAGCCTTGACCAGATTGATGTAGGCTTTATGCAGTGCCTTACCATCATTTATAGCCCTGGTGACTGACTCAAAGAAGTCAACCAGGTTGAGCAGGCATGATCTCCCTTTCACAAAGCCAAACTGTGTGGGGTCCACAGTTAGGAGATTACCTATATCTTTGTCGATCAGGTCCCTAATGCTCTATAGATGTACATATCAGACTCATCAGGCTAATGGGCCAATAATTCCCAGGGTCTGTAGTCACTACCCCTTTATGGAGAGGCATGACTATAGCAGTGCCCCATTTGGGAGGGACAAAGCCTGAGCTGAGGCTGTGGCTGAACAGGGCACATGGATTTTATTATTCATTTTATTTATCTTACATTTGTTAACCACCCCCGGTTAACGGTCTGACTGAGCTGAAAAGGCCCTTTTTCAGCAGAAGCCTGGGGAGAAAAGCTCCACAAAGAAAAATGACAGATACATTTAGTTATTTAGACATGATCAGTATACACACACATTACAAAATATATGTTTTTACAGTGGTATGTGGCACATCAACAGTTACACTGGAGAGAACAAACAAAAAAAATATTAATTTAAAAATAAAGGTAATTAATTGATTTGTGGTGTACAGCTGAAATATGGAACATAGGTAGAATACATACATAGTACACAGGTACAGTACATACATTGTAGATTAGCCAGTGTTTGTGAGTAAGATTGAAAACTATTATCAAGTACTCTAGATTTAGTATGTATACCTTATCCGCTTTCACTAGCCTGGGGAGCAATTCTGATTTGGTGCCAGGTCTCTTTGTAGTTCACATAGAACATAACCAGGGATATTTTTGGGTCCCATGGAACCTGCATTCTTGCCCGTGGACAATGCAGGTTTGACCTGGCCTGCAGTAATGCTGGGTGCCTGGTATTCTTCTGGCATTGTTCCCTTAGGAGGGATAGGGGTAAATCTGGCACTGAATGTGTTTGCAAGAATGTTGGCAATATCTGTTGGCTCAGTATAGGAGGTAGCATTGTGCAGTAACTCAGAGGACTTCTGGGTATTGCTTTGAAGGTTCTTGATATAACTATCAAAGGCTTTGTGATTGTTGTCAGTGTCTCCTGCAATTCTGCCATCATAGCTGGCTTTAGATGATTTCATGAGGGATCTCAAGTTGTTGTTGATGCTAATAAGGAGATTTCTCCAGTCTTTGTACTCCATCTTTTTCTGCAACAGTTTCTTCCTTCTGCTGTACAGTTTATTAATGGCAGGGGACCACCAGATTGGCCTCCATTGTTTGGAGGAGAGTGTCTTGGTTCTGTTGGGTATGGCTAGTTCCATGCATTTATGTACTTGTTTGTACAGTGCATTTGTGTATGATGCGGCAGTCATGCAGCTATTTTCCATTGGCATGGGTGCTGTGAAGTTAGCCACTTCTGTTTTTAGGAGTCCAAAATCAGCTTTGGAGAAGTTTTTCAAGGTGGTTACCTTTGTGGGGGGGTGTGGGTGAGATGTGGAATTCCATGGTGATTACCTTATGGTTGGCTCTGACCAGGTAGGGATTGACTACTGTGGTTGAGCAGTGTTTCCATATGTTAGTAATAAACACAGTTCAAGGATGTTGCTTCCACTACTGGCGGTCAGAATGAGCTGGTCTAGGGCATTGAAACTGATGAATTCCACGGAGAGTTGGGCCAGTGTATTGGTGCTTGAGTACTTTTCACAGTTGATAGAGGGGTATTTGAAGTCTCCTAGTATGAGAGTGTTGGGTTGGACCTTGATAGATTCCAGGGTATTGAGGAATGTGGATGGAAAGTCTAGGGACCTATAGCAGGCTATGACCTGGATTGCACTATTACCCATTGTCAGTTGTACCTGAAGTATCTCAGATGCATATTGCTGGGATACTAGTGTGGAGGTGTGCATATCCTTTATGAATATGGAGATACCACTGTCTTTGGAGCTGTGGTCCATGTTTTGGGGCTGACAGGTGTGGGATGAGTTATCGCCTGGTAGTGCAGGGGTGCTGTCTGCTGCTGTAAACTAGGTCTCCATTACAGCACAAATGTCAGTGTTCTCCATTTTGAGGAGTGCTTCGAGTGACTGCATCATGAGATTTAGATGTGTACTGTTGAGTAGCATGACCCTTAGATTGCATTTATTTATAGCTGTTATGGTGGTAATTTGATATGGAACACCACCTAAAAAGGCACTATAGGGGTGGCAAGAGACTTAGCCAGTACCTGGAAATCCAGGGTGACAGATGCCGGCCATCTCTGGCAAGGTATCGTGGTCTGTCAGTCATGTCATCCCAAGCAAACAGATACTGGACCCCCTGAGAATGACACCAGACACTTAAGCCAATTGTTGAAGTCAATCCTTTGTGGTTTGTATTGCAGTGTCATTCTGGGTTACAGTCATATACTGCTCAGGGCTACTGTCATACCTGCCTGGCCCACATAATCTGAGAGCTCCACCATGGCACTTTTCATGTAGTCCAGGGAGGTGCATCTCAGGTCATTCACACTAACATGGACAATGACAGAGTGATACTTGTAGTTGTTGTGGAGTGACCTGACTGGGTGTGTTATGTGTTGGATTCTGGCACCTGATAGACAGCTGAATGATACCTTCTCCAAATTTAACCTAGTGAGTGGGACATCTGTGTGTCTATTGGGCAAGGTGGTTAGCCTTAGGGACTTAGCTTGAGGGGCACACTGTGTAGGTGAGATATGTGTCCTTTGGTTCATGCTGTGCTGTGGTGGTCAAGTGGGTGTCTGTCTTGGTGGTCTCTGCTGTTTGGGTAAATGTCTGTTGAGTGCCTCTGTGAAGGTGGGTGTGTGGTTTTTTTTTGTATGTCAGAGCTGTGATAGTGGGTGTTCTGGAGGGCTATGTGTTCCATGTGGTGTGCAGGTGTTGATCTTCTCCTCTTGACTAGCTAGTCCAGTCTTCACTGGAGAGTGCATATCTTCCAATTTGGAGATATAGGGGTGTCTCTCACAAGTCTGAGTGTTGGGAGTTTAGAAGAGAGAAATCCGTCGCTGCACCATAAAGGGCTATCCTCCAGGCTAAAACCAAAGTCTGTCACCAGGAACCCAACAATAGAATGTCCAAGCACTGGATAAATCCAAAAATGTATTTATTACGATAATATTCACAGAGACCGCAAACTGACACGAAACAAGGTTAAAACTGGTGATTGAGCGCGCTTTCGTCTTCACATAATAACCTTCATCAGAATCACAAATTCAGTAAAAATTGAACACCTTATATATACAAGCATTGCTAGCCACTATTGGTTAATTAGTTAACTTGATTAATTGGTTAATTGTTGCTCCAAACCAACTGAATGCTTAAAACCATTTGTATAAATATGCATACAAGTCTTTCCTTTTTTCATAAAATAACTTGTCATGTAAAAATGACCTGTCATACAGTAAATAGTTGTTCATAGATATAAACCAAATACATCTATGAGTAATGTGAACCAAGATATGTTAAATAAAATTAATATTAATAAAATAAAATAAAATAAAATTAGATGTATATTAATTTCTATATGCTATATGTATACTATTGAATATATCACAAACATTTTTAATAATAATATAGAAAATAAAAATATATGTATATATATGTCTGACCACACATATATATATATATTCAATAGATGAATTTTGGATATTGAATGTTAAATATTGAATATTGAATATAGAATATGAAATGTTGAAATATTAAATGTTGTACATAGACACTGAATATTAATTCATATGACACATAAATAAATAATTAATTAAATAAGTAACTACATGAATGAATGGATAAAACATGGTGCACTTGAATACATAAAATACATAGAATATATTAAATAAATATTTAATAAATAATAAATAAATATTTTAATAAATATTTTATAAATATTTTAAAAATATATATATATTTTAAAAATATATTTTCAAAATTTATTATTTATTTATGTCATATGAATTAATATTCAGTGTTAACTAATTAACCAATAGTGGCTAGCAATGCTTGTATATATAAGGTGTTCAATTTTTACTGAATTTGTGATTCTGATGAAGGTTATTATGTGAAGACGAAAGCGCGCTCAATCACCAGTTTTAACCTTGTTTCGTGTCAGTTTGTGGTCTCTGTGAATATTATCGTAATAAATACATTTTTGGATTTATCCAGTGCTTGGACATTCTATTGTTGGGTTCCTGGTGACAGACTTTGGTTTTAGCCTGGAGGATAGCCCTTTATGGTGCAGCGACGGATTTCTTTTCATTTTTTACAAGTTTAGAGGAGAGGGTTGTCTGTGTACATGAGGCAGTTGCAACAGTGCCTCACAATGCCCAGGTGCACCAGGTTAATGGATGAAAGCACAGAGAACTGCACTTTAATTGTGCCAGGTGGGGTGGTCATAACTTCTAGTTACTGGAGCTAATTCCATGAGGAACTACTACTGCCAATGGCTCTCAGGTGTGCTAGAATAATTGATACAAAAAACTGGTGAAATGCAAAGCTATTAGGCTATTTGAAGTGCAAGAGAGAGAGAGGGAACTAGTAAGAGCTAAGGGAAAAACTGAAGACAGACTTTCTGGCACCTGTAATAGTTTACCTCGGCTGTGCAGTTATCAGCACCTTTGGCCAGTTGTCAGTCTAGTAAGCTCTGTAGCAGGTGCGGTAAGTGTGTAACACTATAGTACATATATCTAGATAGGCAGGGGCTCTACTCTCAGATCAGGCATATGTTTTGTGGGTGTGTAATTGTGTATGTTTGTAGGAAGAAGTATTTTAATATGTTTCCCACCCACTGCCCTACTTTATCAGTCCTGCTGATGTCATTCCCCTTATCAGCACCTTTGGCCAGTTGTCAGTCCAGTAAGCTCTGTAGCACATGTGATAACTGTGTAACACTACAGTACAAATAACTAGATAGGCAGCGGTTTTAATCTCAATACTGGCAAGTGTGTGTGTGTGTGTGTGTGTGTGTGTGTGTGTGTGTGTATGTATGTATGTCTGTGTGTGTGTGTGTGTGTGTGTGTGTGTGTGTATGTGTGTGTGTGTGTGTGTGTGTGTGTGTGTGTGTGTGTGTGTGTGTGTGTGTGTGTGTATCATATACTGTGTGGGTTATACCATTTTGAGTTGTGTACCACCCTGTACACTTCCCATCACCCTACTTTACTAGGCCTACTGATGTCATTCACCTTAGAAGTACCTTGGGACAAGGTGAAATCATATAAACTCTATGCTGCATGTGATAACTGTGTAGCACTATAGTAAAAATAACTAGATAGGTAGGGGTTCTAATCTCAGTACTAGCAACTGTTTGTGTGTGTTTGTGTGAGAATCATATACTGTGTGGGTTATACCATTTTGAGTTGTGTACCACCCTGTACACTTCCCATCACCCTACTTTACTAAGCCTGTTGTCATTCACCTTAGAAGTACCCTGAGACTAGATGAAATCATATAAGCTCTGTGGCGTGTCTGATAACTGTGTAACACTATAGTAGAAATAACTAGATAGGTAGGGCTTCCCATCTCAGTACTGGCAACTGTGTGTGTGTGTGTGTGTGTGTGTGTGTGTGTGTGTGTGTGTGTGTGTGTGTGTGTGTGTGTCATATACTGTGTGGGATATACCATTTTGAGTTCTGTACCCCCTGCACAGTTCCCATCACCCTACTTTACTAGACCTGTTGATGACATTCACCTTAGCAGTACCTTGGGATTAGGTGAAATCATATAAGCCCTATGACGTGTTTGAAAACTGAGTAACACTATAGTAGTAATAACTAGATATGTAGGTGTTCTAATCTCAATACTGGCAATTGTGTGTGTGGGTGACAATCATATCTTGTATGGCTTATGCCATTTTGATTTGTGTAACATCCATGCCTGTTTACCACCTGCTGATGGCATTACTTTATATAGCATGGTAACGGCATCTGCCTCACATGCAGCATGTTAAACCATTGTACAGGCCCTACAGTCTTCTGCACAGGTGTCTTTGGAATATCCAGATGTTTGTAACCTATATGTAGCCTGTGTTCCTTAGCAATGCCCATGTATGTGATATTGTTGCCAAATCAGCCACAGGCAGTGTAGTGACACACATGCCAGCATCATGTATCATACCTGACTGAAACATCATGCTGATACAGCGTCTGCTACTCTATCACTTGTCCAGGCTTGTAGGAACAATACATGAATCCAGATACTATTTCTGGTGAGTTATCTCACCATCCATGAAGGCATTCACAACATTACATGTTGTAAGAGGTAGTGGGTTATGTCCCATGCATATAATCTATGTGGTGCATGTCACATGTATGTAGTACTACAGTACATCAAAGTGGATATGTAGGTTTACTAATCTGTCTATTGCCAACTGTGTTTGTGTTATTGTATACACATCTGCTGTGTCAGTTCTTACTGTGTGTATGCAAAGGATATACCATTTTGTCTCCCTGTTCCTCCCTGTGAACTCAGGAATACATACCACAAACCTGTCATACACAGTATCATGCATACCTTCATCAACTGCATCAGGGTTGAGTGTATGGGAAAGAAATGGCAGGGCCAACAGGTGTTGACAGGTGGATCTGTTGCAGTTAATGTAATGGCTATGCTTGTGAGGGACCTGCTGACAGTACTGCAGTAACCTGTTCTGTATGTATGAGCCTCTGGTACTAATCAACACTGAGGTGACATGTCTGAAGGCTACCTGTCTGTGACAAGGGGTATGTATGCAAGGTCACACTGTCTGACAACAGTGTTCCTCACACACTGTTGCATGCATGCACACCTGGTACGTGTACATATAAAGCTGTACTTTGCCTATGACGTGGTTGGTGTATTCCCATTCTGCCATACTCCCTCTTGGTAATGTGTCCAGGGCCACAGTCTGCAGACACACAGATACCTGGAACACAAAAAGAATACAGCATGTCAGACTACATTCAGGTAGTGGTACTAACATCAATAATGCATCCTGGCTAATAAGATGCATACACCTGTATGTGTACCCATAACAAATGCAAGCAGACAGCACCTTACACAGTATTACATAGCTACACTGCACTATATTCACCCTGTGCATCAGACCCATATTGGCATGTCCCTGCCTTGATGGTATGGATGACAGGGATGTGGCACAGGTATCATCATATGCACAGGGTGTGGTCTGGGTTTCCAGAGGCCTAGTCTGGACCATACAGTTGACATCATGTGTGTGTGTTTGGAGGGGTATCCAATAGATGGGCTGTTTGTGTTTGGAGGTGATCTGCCTGTGATACAGGTGTGTGTGTGTGTGTGTGTGTGTGTGTGTGTGTGTGTGTGTGTATGCACACAGTCACGCCATGTGACTGCCCTACACAGGGGTATGTTGGACAGCTGTGGACCATACATGGCAGGGTGTCCAGTTCACTGTCTCCCGCCATGGACATGGGAACTAGTCCTGCCAGGGGTCTCACTGGCAACACCAGGCCCAAGGCCAGATGTAGTACTGCTTCCTGATGGTGACTGCTGTCTGCTGGATCTGTGTCCCTGATGGGACCGGCCAGGACCACGTGCCCATGGCCTGCTCTGGTGTGATGTGGACAGCAACCCCCCTTTGGTAGTGCTGGTGTCACTGCCACTATGGGAGTGTGAAGGTGCACAACCCCGTAAACTCTCAACTGTTGTTGGTGCTGACCTACGTCCACGTGGCCGATGCCCATCTCCCACCACAAGCTCTAGCACAGACATGACACAGATGAGGATTGCCAAGGTGTCACCCCACCGTCTATCCATTAGCTTAGTATTTTGATGTGTGGCCTCAACAAGTTCATGTATGTTGTCATGTAAATCAGTAAGAGTTGTATCCACCACCCTGAGTATTTGTCTGGTCTTGCATTCACTATGTGCCTGTGCATCCATGACAGCCTGAAACATGCGTCTGGTGACACCTGCTGTGGCACTTGTGACAGCGGCTTGATGAGCAGCAGTCCTCCCGTGAGCATCCCTGTCCATCTGCCTGCGTGGAGCCTCACCTGCACTCTGGCTATTGCCGAAACATGCGTCTGCTGACACCTGCCGTGGCACTTGTGACAGCGGCTTGACGAGCAGCAGTCCCCCTGCGAGCACCACTGTCCATCCGCCTGTGTGGGACCTCGCCTGCAGTCTGGCAATGGCCAGTGTCTACACTCACACTTGCCATAGTCACCACACTAGCCTATTCCATGTCACCACCTGCCAGCTGTATATCATCTGTGGCCACTGGTGACAGGGTATGTGTGGGCATTGTCAGTGTGTGCAAGGATGGTGTGGACAACAGTGGGATGCCAAACAATGGCACAGATTCAGCCCCTGACAACCCAACCTGTACCTCACTATTCCTATCATCATTGTCAAAGTCTGCAGATACACTGACATCAGTTTCCAAATGGGAGGGACCCTGAACCCCATTGCCAACTGTGAGGGGAAGACAACATATATACATTAATATCTGCACTTTAAGGTTGGCTGATATACACACAGACACACACACACACACACACACACACACACACACACACACACACACACACACACACACACATACACACACACACACACACACACACATGACACACTCGCACACACACACACACACACACATGACACACTCGCACACACACACACACACACACACACACACACACACACACACACACACACACACACACACACACACAGACACTTACAGGTGAGGTGGCAGAAATCTATTTCACAGACCTCACATTACCCAAATGGTGACATGCATGACACACGGTCCTCAACATCATACATTGTTGCCAGTTTTACTCCATGTAACTAACAGTATAGAGCTCTGGGATATGTGAGTAGTGTTAGTAGGTGATGGCCCTTCCCCAGCACAGACTGCACCAATGTACACATCATTGCTGTTCACCTGTATAGCACAGTGGCAACTACTACAGAACATACCTTACAACTGCACAGATCCTTGCAGAATATGTAGATGTCTGGTTCATATGTTTGCTCTGTTTCCCATAACCCATGTGTTTGTCTGATACATAACTGGGATGATCTGAGGAGTTATGTCACTAATTAATGACATACATTTGAATGTCAGACCTCCAAACCAGCAGGAAATGTATGGTCACACAAATCCTGTTACACCACCAATCTAAGCTTACAGTGGATATGATAAGTGTACACCCCCCCCCCGTTACCATGCCATGTTCTTGTAATATATAAAATATATAAAATGAGACTGCAATAATGCATTAAAAAATATTACCCACCTTTCATGTGACATATGACCTGTGCAATCCAATCAATAAACAAACAAATGTGTTACATGTAAAATATAACGAATGAAATATGTACAATATGGTGGTTGCATAAGTATGCATACCCTTAAAATGATACTTTGTTGAAGCACCTTGTAAGTGACTTACAGCATTCACTCTTCTTGGGAAGGTGTCTATCAGCATGACACATCTTGACCTGGCATTATTTGGCCACTCTTCCTTGCAAAGGTTAACCATCTCTGTCAGATTGCAAGGGCAGCTCATGTGCACAGCCCTCATCAGGTCACACTGGGGGTTTTCTATCTGGTTTAAGATTAGACTGTGGCTGGGCCAATCCATAACCATGAGTGTGTTCTGGTGGCCAGATACACCTACTCATACTGACACGTGCACGGGTAATACCTGATACATGTTTCTGTTCTATGTCAGTATGGCACACTGGATTCACATTCTTGTTGCCAGTCATCCCTCTCAACCCGTTAGAGCAGGACATCTGTAAGATGCCACACATACATGGGGGAATGGGCCAAAATTAGTGACACTGTCTTAATATTGCTGTAACACACTTAAGTCATTCGATAGCACAGTAGCCTTTGCATTGACAGACATATCCTGGAGGATGTCCAACACTCATATGGCAAGAAGTGAGCAGAAATGCTCAGAGTGTGGTAGTGAGGGTAAGAACTTTTAATGTTGGCGGTATGACTGGTATAGGGACAGAGCTAGCTGATTTGATGACCAGAGGAGGTGTATTGGAGGCAGGTCACAATTGTGCTATCATGGTGTGGATGGGAGGTGGAAGGGGGTAGGGGTTATCCTGAAGGAACAGTATGCCAAGAGTATTTTGGTGGATGAAATGAGTGTCTGCTAGAGTGATGTTTATGAAGCTGGAAATTGATGGTGTAATGATGAATGCTGTTAGTGCATATGCTATGCAAGTTGGTTGTGCGATGGATGAGAAAGAGAAATATGAAGTCAGTTGGATGACATGGTGATGACTGTACCCAAGGGCGAGAGAGTGGTGATTGCAGCAGATTTCAATGGGCATGTTGGTGAAGGGAACAGAGTGGATGAAGAATTGATAGGTATGTATAGTATTAAGCAAAGGAATGCATTTTGCAAAAAAGATGGACATGACTGTGGTGAATACATACTATAACAAGAGGGAGGAACATAGGGTGACATTCAAGAGTGGAGGAAGATGCACACAGGTGGAATATATCCAGTGTAGGGGGCCAGTTTGAAGGAGATTGGAGACTGTAAAGTGGTGACAAGAGAAAGTGTAGTTAGCATAGAATGTTGGTCTGTAAGATAACGTTGGTGATCAGGAAGAGGAGGAATGTGAGGGCAGCACTAAGGATCAAATGGTGGGAACTGGAAAAGGGTGATTGTAAGGTGGAGTTCAGGGAAAAGTTAAGACGGGCACTGGGTGGCAGTGAAGATTTACCAAATATCTGGGTAAGTACAGGAGAACTAGTATGGTAGATAGCTAAAAAGGTGTTTGGTGTAACATGTGGATGGAGGAAGGTGTACAAGGAGACCTGGTGGTGGACTGAGGAAGTACAGGACAGTATACAGAGAAAGAGGTTGGGGATGAAGGAGTGGGATTGTCAGAGAGATGAGGAAAGTAAACAGGAGTATGAGGAGATGAGGTGCATGGCAAAGAGAGAGGTGGCAAATGCTAAGGATGAGGCATATGAAGAGTTGTATGACAGGTTGGATACTAAGGAGGGATGAAAGGACATGTACCGGTTGGCTAGACAGAGGGACTGAGCTGGGAGAGATGTGCACAGATAAGGGTGATAAAGGATAATGAGGGAAACATACTCACAGGCAAGGAGGGTGTGTTGAGCAGATGGACATAGTACTTTGAGAGGCTGATGAATGAAGAGAATGAGAGAGAGAAGGTTGGATGATCTAGGTATGATGAATCAGGAAGTGCAACGACTTACCAAGGAGGAAATAAGGATAGCTATGAAGAGGATGAATACTGGAAAACCTGTTGATCCACATGACATACCTGTGGAAGCATGGAGGTGTTATGGGGAAATGGCAGTGGTGTTTTTAACCAGATTGTTTAATTATATCTTGGAAAGTGAGAGGTTGCATGAGGAGTGGAGAGAAAGTGTTTACCATTTTAAGAATAAGGTTGATGTGCATCATATCCCTCAGAAAAGATATGTTACAACTAACTAAAAACAAATAAGGTACTGAGACTGTAAGGCTAGAAAGCAAGGCATAATTTACTGAACAAAGGTACAGGTAAGCGCTTTCTCAATCTGCTAATCGCTTCATCAGACAAACTAGTTAAAAGACAACCAACATTTATACACTGCATCAACCAAACCATGCTTGACACCAATTTAGCATTTCTTAAAAAGACAATAATTCATCATATATAGAACATATACAAAAAGTCTAAAATGCCTAAAAAATATGTATTAAATCAATAACATATAAAAATTTATGAAATATGCATAAAAGTGTGTGATGACACTTGCTAAAATCTTATGTGTGTATGAACAACATCCAGATTCAGTGTTTCAAAGGGTGTGACTTCAAAATAGGCTTTAGTGTGAAAGCCCCAATTAAGCCTGGTGGTTTTTCAGCTTTAAAAAGCAAAATCCATTTCTATTCTGCCCCTTCAGTTCAATTAGTCAAATCACCACCTCTCATGCTAACATCTAGAACTTGTAAGACCATAAACATGAACTTATGCTCAGGATCATAATACATAACATGTGCTAGAACATTTGTATCTTTCTTATTATTAATGTCTCTGTAATGCTCAAGTATTCTGTCTTTTAGATATCTGTTCGTCTTACCTATATAGAAAGCATGACACACATAGCTGAAAGCAAACTATATTCATTGATCTACAATCAGCGTAAAAGTCCAATTCTATTTTGAACTCTAGAATTGGATGGACATAAACCTGTGCAGAGTGAATATACTTACAGGCAGAACATCTCTTACATGAGAACGTGCCCAGTCTACTTTGCTTTCTGCCATGTGTATCATGCTTTCTATATAGGTAAGATGAACAGATGGCTAAAAGACAGAATACTTGAGCATTCCAGAGACATTAATAATAAGAACAATACAAATGCTCTAGCACAACATGTTATGCATTATGGTCCTGAGCATATGTTCAGTTTTATGGTCTTACAAGTTCTAGATGTTAGCATGAGAGGTGGTGATTTGGCTAATCGGACTGAAAGGGCAGAACAGAAATGGATTTTGCTTTTTAATGCTGAAAAATCACCAGGCTTAAATGGGGCTTTCATACTAAAACCTTTTTGGAAGTTACGCCATTTGAAACACTGAATGTGGATGTTCAAACAAGTGTGTCATCACACACTTTTATGCATATTTCATACATTTTTTATATGTTTATTTAATAGATATTTTTGGGCATTTTAGACTTTTTTTGTATATGTTCTATGTATGATGAATTAGTGTCTTTTTAAGAACTGCTTAATTGGTTTCAAGCATGGTTTGGTTGATGCAGTGTATAAATGTTGGTTGTCTTTTAACAAGTTTGTCTGATGAAGTGATTAGCAGATCATGAAAGCGCTTACCTGTACCTTTGTTCAATAAATTATACGCTGCTTTCTAGCCTTGCAGGCTTGGTACCTTATTTGTTTTTAGCTCCGCTTGTGTTTTGATACCGTGCCGTATCCTGTGCCTGACTACATATTTTTTGATATGTTGCAACTAACCCTTTTACACCAGCAACTTTCTCAGTTTATAACAGCAATATTTCAAATATGCCCCAGGTTTTGGGCCTCTGTCCCACAATTATGTCCGGATATCATGCAGTAAGAGGTTGATAGGTATGGTATATGATTATTTAGTGCCTACATTCCTGATATCATCCCAGTGATATATCAGACTGCCAGACATGTTATGTGGA
The DNA here is from genome assembly GCF_019279795.1 of Protopterus annectens. Taxonomy (NCBI): domain Eukaryota; kingdom Metazoa; phylum Chordata; order Ceratodontiformes; family Protopteridae; genus Protopterus; species Protopterus annectens. The sequence continues at coordinate 1,498,945,423 of NC_056729.1, forward strand.
AGAGGCCTTATATTAGGGAATGCCTGGACATTCTGTGGGACTCTGTACAGTTGAGAGGTCTGTGTATTTCTGGCAATTGTTGACAGACTGTCAGGATTGTGTAGCAGTGTAGTGTGTCAATGTTATTTGGCCTGTGTAGGGAGGGGGTGGATGTATGTGTTATGGCTCCATTTCTATCTGCCTGTGCATGCTCCTGTTTCTGGTGGTCTATCGGCTGTATATGTTTGTAGAGGCAGAATGAGACATGTCCCATACCATGGTCTGGCTTCGTACTACACTGTGAATTGTGCCAGTATACGTAGAGGTAGTGTGTGAGTGGCAAACATGTTGAGATGTTTTTGTTCACACAGCCCTTATACTGTACTGTTCATTTGGCTTACCAGTATGTCACTGAGACTGTGGTAGAATTGGTTATGGGTATGCACTTTCACACTGATGTCTGTTTTCAGTGCTGTTACATCCCTGTAGTGCCTGATATATTTGCCAATACATGTGTAATTCCCCCTGGCAGATTTGGCTTAGTGTTATGTCAATCTGACTGTAGTTTGGATGGTGCTTGATTACATGCTTAGCAGCTGAGTGTAGTTTCCCTAATGTGATATTATGTCCAGATATTTGTAGGATGTACTGTTGCCTGGTCCCCATAAATGTTGTGTAATTCTGACACAGCAGTGGGATGATGTGAGGATTTTACTAACTAGTAAGAAGTAATTTTGTGTTGGACGTGTGCTGTTTTAGTCAATATATGTAGATATAAAGGTGTTACTGCAGCAACTGTGTCAACTTATCTAATCCAGTATTTCAGATATGCCCTATTTTCATGGCTTTCTCCCCCCACTTTGTCAGGCTTGGTCCAGATTTGTTGCACTAAGAGGTTCTGGGCCTACCTTTCTGGATTGTTGCAGTATGTCCAGGTTTATTGCTCATATTTCTGATCTGTTCCACAGATTCATTATTTTTATATCCCTGGTAAATCACTGTGATGATCTGAGGATTTCTGACAGTAAATGACATGCATTTCAGTTTCTGAACTCACATCCTTCAGAACATGAATGCTGAAACAAACCCTGTCACTCTGGCAACATTCTACATTTATAAGAGCAATATTTAAAATATGTCCCTAGTTTGGACCCATTGTCCCCCAATTTGGACAGCCTTTGGCCAGATTTCTTGCACTAAGAGGTTGAGAGGTATGGTTGTGAGGTATGACTCCACTACATGTTATGAGTATATATATATATATATATATATATATATATATATATATATATATATATATATGTATGTATGTATATGGGTCTAGGACATTTCACTGAAAGTCAAATTAGTGTGCACTTTTCATTGAAAGCTCAATTCACCGAAACACATTTCACCAAAAGTTGTATATGGCCTTGTCCCCACTGTAGTGCGACCATGGAGTTACTATATATAGTAGGGGGAGTGTGAGGGGCATAGCCCCCGCATATTTTAAATGTTTTCAACTGCATACATGGATACTTGCAATTTCAATATATTACTCTTTTCCAAACATTATATATACTTAAAATATGTAGGGGGCATACCTTGATGTGGGGGGTGGTGACCCCACACCCCCTTACTATATATACTAACTCCAGGGTCGCACTACAGTGGAGACAAGGCCATATACAACTTTCTGTGAAATGTGTTTTGGTGAATTGAGTTTTTGGTTTCGTGTGCTTTCATAGTTTCATAGTTTCATAGTATAGTACTAGGCTATCTGCCCTGGGGCATTTGTAAGGCTAGCCATAGTGATGTGGCATTTGCCACCCCATGAAATGGTACAAAAATGTACAGAATAAATTTAGAATACTGTGTCTAGTAGTGACACAATGAAGGTCCACTTATATAATAGAATTAGTTTACTGTGCCCCTGTCTAGCAGTGACACAGATGTGACCCCTGGGGTAAACTTACGATCTCCCATCCACTCATCAAGATTTCTCTTGAAGAGAGTCAGTGAGGGGCTCTGCCTAATATGAACTGGGATCTTGTTCCAAAGCATGGGAAGCCTCTGGGTTATGAATCTATCCCTCCAGCATGTCCTATTCATACTTGTGCCGAGGTTTAAGTCTTTAGCTCTCGTGGTCCTGATGGACTTGATTTTTTGAGGTGGAGCATGTCCATCAGATCCTGATTGGACATGGCCTTGTACATCAGGCAGAGATCACCTCTGAGTAGGCGGTATGATACTGAATAGAGCTAAAGTTTCTTTAGTCTGGCAGAATAAGACATATGTTGGAGACCCTTGATCCTCTTGGTGAGGTACTTTTGTGGTCTCTCCAGCTGTTGCAAATGCCGGGTGAGGTACATACCAAATGGGGCATTGTACTCAATCATGGGTCTGATGATGAAGGAATATAGGGGTACAATGACATCCTTGGATCTGGATGTGAATCCCTTCATGATGAGGTGTGCAAGGTAGAATGTTTTTCTAACCACTTTGGCAACGTGGGTATCAAATGAGAGGTCGCTGTCGACTTGGGTCCCTAGGTCTCTGATTACTTTTTCAGTACTCAGTGGGTTGCTGTCTATGTGATAATTTGTGGGTACTTTGTTTTTCCCAAAGGGGATGACTATACATTTTTTAGCATTTAGTTTAAGGCCGTGACTCCGGCACCAGTTGTCCGTTTCTGTGAGGCCTTTTTGTAGGATGTGTGTGTCTGCTGGTGTATCGACTATGGCGCCTAGTTTGCAGTCATCTGCAAACTTTGTCAGCCACAGCCCTCCCATGTTTGCTTTAACATCTGAGAAATAAATGCCGAACAAGAGGGGTCCCAGGACAGATCCCTGTGGGACACCACTTGTGACTGGCTTTGAGTCTGACATTGCTCCAGCGATTTTAACTTTATGGGTTCTGTTCTTTAGCCAGTTTGCAACCCATCTAGTGACATAAGGGTTTACATTTAAGCTGTTGAGCTTATCTATGATGCCTGAGTGGGGTATTGTGTCGAAGGCCTTAGCCAAGTCCAGGTATGCTGTATGGACTGCTTTGCCCTCGTCAATGTCTCTAGTGACTGTTTCAAAAAAGTCAACCAGGTTTAAAAGGCAAGATCTGCCCTTTACAAAGCCGAACTGGGTGGGGGTCAAGTGTCTGAAGGTCCCCTATGTCTCTGTTTATGAGTTCCATAATGATTCTTTCCATAGCTTTGCAGACCAGGCTGGTTAAGCTTATGGGGCGGTAGTTTCCAGGGTCTGTAGAGGCACCCCCCCTTGTGGAGTGGGACCACCGTTGCTGTACGCCAGTGTTCAGGTACATATCCCGAAGTAAGGCTAAGGTTAAATAGCATTTTTATGTGTGGGTTTAGCTCCTCTTGGAGTTCACGTCACACGCAACCCGGGATACCGTCAGGTCCCATTGATGCTGTGTTTTTTGCTTTGTTTAGGGTGGTTCTCACTTGGACATCTGAGATGACAGGGAGATTACAATCAGCTGGGATAAGTATTTCTTCTTTTGGGAGTGAAGGAGGGGAGAAATTTGCACTGAACCTGTCAGCCAGAATGTTGGCAATATCTGTGGGTTCAGTGTATTTTTTATTGTTGTGAACCAACTCTGAGCATATCTGAGGGTTTCCGCCCAGGTTTCTAACATAGCTGAAGAAGGCTTTGTGGTTATCTTTAGTGTCCTTATTGATTTTTCTGTCAAAGTTGGCCTTGGATGTTTTTATGAGAGAACGTAGTTTTCTGCTAATGTTGATCAGAGATGTCTTCCCTTCATGGGATTTTGCTCTGACGTGCAGTAGCTTCCTTCTTTTGTTATACAATTTGTTTATGGCTGAGGTCCACCAGACAGGACACTTACCTTTGGTGGAGAGGGACTTGGATTTGTTTGGGATTGCATGATCCATGCATTCTTGGAGATGTCCATAGAAAGCATTTGTGAAGGATTCGGCATTGTGGGATGTGGTATCCACTGGCACAGTGGGCTTAAAGGATACCATCTCAGTCTTAAGAAGAGTGAAGTCTGCTTTTGAGAAGTTTTTCACTGTGGTCCTTTGTGCTGGGGGTGGAGATGGGATATGTATATCCAGGGTGATTAGTTTGTGGTCAGATCTCACTAGTGAGGGGTATACTTCCGGTGTGGAGCATTTTGTCCCCATGTTTGTGATGATCAGGTCTAGTATATTATCTCCCCTAGTGGGAGAGGTGACTAATTGTTCCAGTGCATTTGAATTTATGAATTCCAGGAACCTTTGGGCTAGGGTATTAGGGCTAGAATAATGTACCTAATCTATGTTTGGGTAGTTGAAGTCTCCCAGTATGATGGTATTTTGTGATACATTCATATCCTCCAATGTCTTCAGGAAGGCTGAGTGGAGTTCTTGAGATTGGGAGGGTGGTCTGTAACATGCTACCAGTTGTATAGCAGTTTTGCCTATGGTTAGTTGCACCTGTATGGTCTCTGATGCTTCATGTGTTGCTACTAACCTGGAGGTGTGGGTGTCCTTGATGAATATGGACACTCCCCCTCCCTTTGTGGTTCGGCCTGGGTTTTGGGGCCAAAAGGCATGATACAAGGTATAGCCTGGTAGTGCTGGGGTGCCCTCAGGAGCCTTGAACCAGGTTTCAGTTACTGCACAGACGTCAATGTTCTCCATGCTGAGGAGTGCATCAAGTGCCTGCATCTTGAGATTTAGACTTCTGGCGTTGAGCAGCATTACCATTAGTTTTTTTCCATTATTGTTTTCTAAGGAGGTGGGTTTGTCTTTTGAGCCTTGCCTAAAAAAGTAACTATGGGGGTGGCAAGAGCCTTAGCCAATATCCGGAAGCCCAATGGTGACAGGTGTAAGCCATCCCTTGCGAAGCAGCGTGGCTTGTCCAACATGTCATCCCAGGCAGACAGACATTGGATCCCCTTAGAATGACACCAGTACTTGAGCCAATTGTTAAAGCTGATCATCTTGTCTTTGTATTGTGGTATCATTATTGGTGAGGGCAAGATGCTGCTCAGGGTCAGGGTCATACCAGCCTGGGCTACATAATCAGAGAGCTCCTCTATGTCTCTTTTCATGTAGTCCAGGGAGGTACATCTCAGGTCATTCACACCAGCATGGACAATGACGGAGCCATATTTGTACTTGCTTTGGAGTGACTTGAGTGCATGTGTTATGTGGCAGATCCTAGCTCCCGATAGACAGCTCACAGTCACCTTCTCCTTGTTCAACCTGGTCAGCGGGACATCAGTGTGTCTGACTATAGAGTCACCTATTACTAGTGTATCAGGCAAGGTGTTTGGCCTTAAGGGCTGTGATTGGTAGACACACTGATTTATTGAAGTATGTGTTGCATGTGTTTTGTTTTGAGGTGATGGATTTTTGGTTGTCTGCTTTGGGAGCCTCTGTTGTGTTGGTAAGTTTTTTATTAGAGCCTCCGAGTATGTCTTTGTGTTTTTATGTGTTTGGTTTGCAGTTGTGGTAGGTCTATGTGGGACTGGGATTGTTGTGTGTGTGGTTGCCATCTCCTCCTGTCTGGTCATGCCAGCCCTGAGTTGAGAGAGTTCAGCCTCCAGTTTGGCTATATAGTTGCATATTTCACATGTATTTGTGTTTGTTGGGAGGAGGAGAGGCTTGCCTGTGTACATGAGACAATTGTAGCATTGTCTCAAGATATCCAGATTGACCAGCTGAACCGGAGACGACGCCAGTAATCTACCACTCGACATGCTAGAACTGTATAAGGGAGTGCTGTACCTTTAAGGGAAGTGGATATTCACAGGAGTGGTAAGTAGATAGTGCTTTACTTAGTACGAGAGTGCTTACTTAGTATAGAGGTATTGAGAACAAGTGCTAGGCTTATAATATAGTAAGTAGTGGTTATACTAAGAGTAGAGCTTCCTTAAGGGAAAATTTGAAGAGCAGACCTGGCGGAGCCAGAAGAAGTTTAACCTTGTTTAACCAGTGCTGCGCTATGCGCACAACTGCGCAAAGCCGTGCAAACACTGATTTTAAACAGTGAACTACAAAAGAGCTAGAAATGGTCCAAAACAACCAATTACTACAGCTTCTTGTGCTGAGGTCACTTCCTACAGGGACAGGTAGGCTGCTCAAGGCTCCCCACTCCCACTGGTGAGCAAAGAAACTTCCTTCTATCCAAGTAAGGTAATGGACAACACAGGAACTACACCACAGCCCAGAATACAGCAATACCTGTAAAATGGTCTAAACTAGTCGAGGAAGGCGGGAAAACAAGGATTATTTTTTTGTTTTTTTTGTTTTTTTGGTTGAAACACACAGAAAATGCAGAAACAGTGATAAATTAGTTACACAGGCTAGCACACGTTAGTGGGCAGCCTCCACAGTTAAATTAAACAAACAAACAACAAACTTTCGATCAAATTAGACTAAAATGTAACTTTAAGTGCAGATTTTAAAATAATGCAGCAAACAGTTTAAAAAGAGTTCAAGCTAGTTCAGGGTAAGCTACAGAAGCTATTCCAAGTGAAACAAAAGCAAAGATACTTAAATCCAGAATGTAGTCTTTTTTCTGAGTTCCCTGCTGCTAGGACCACTCTGCAGACCCACAAGGAGCTTGTCTGAGTAGTATAGCCAGAAAAAAAGTGATTTGTGTTCAGTCATTTGAATTTCAATGAAATGTGCTTTTGGTGAAATGTCCTAGATGCATGTATATATATATAAATATATATATATATATATATATATATATATATATATATATATATATATATATATATATATATATATATATATATATATATACATACACACACACACACACACACACACACACACACACACACACACACACACACACACATATATATATATATATATATTTTTTTATATATATATCTCTATTTATATTAAGTATATATTTTCCATATATATGCATCTCCATACATATATACATTTGTATATGTATAAATACAAAACCTGACTGATTCTACGGAATCTTTTCCTACTGTTGAATGACTCTACTGCATGATATTTTTGGAAAAGCACGAGCAGTCCTTGTAACTTAAATGGTGTAGTGTTACATTGCTCTGACTGTGGTGTACAGGGCTGTGGGTTCGAGACTTGGCAGGGCTGAATATATTTTTTGTTAGGCAGAACAGTGGCTGATGGAAACAGAGTGATTAAAGCAGTTGTAAGCAGGTTTGCACGATGCTAAGCGATGCCAACATGTGGTTAAATTTATAGACGCTTAATCTGTGTAGGCTTCACTTAGTGACTTTTACCAGTGTGCAAATCTGCTTAGCTGAGCTACCTGCTACTTAGCATTCATGTTTGAGCAATGCTTAAACCTGCTAAGCATAGCTGAGCATTGCTAGCCATTACTCACAGTTCATTCTTATAAAGTATCTTTTATATATTTTTTATTATTTTTATTATTATATTATTATAGTTATAATATTACATCATTATAATGTTATTATAATATTCTATTCTATTATATTATATTTTCATATTTTTCTATATTTCTTATAAAATATAAAATGTGCTTTCATGACAGTAGAAAGGGGTGTAACTATACTGTATGGGACACATGTATACATGGGTGGTTTCACATGTTATATGCTTTCACACTTCCATTTTACACCAGCTACACTACCCTGGGTGATAAAAATAACTTACCACATATTTTAATATGAAAATAGTACTTTTAACACTGCTTTCCCATGTAAAATTGGATTGCCTGTTGTAGTACTCAAACCATTTATGCCTGCATGCAAAGCTGGGACTCTGACCACTACACTACCTTGGTTTGTTGACTTCTGTTGTATATTTTTTATTTATCTCCTATTGCATATTAATATTTTATTAAATTGAGAGTATTGAGGTTTTGACCATGTCATTGAGGACTGCTGTCATGACATAATGGCATACATTTAAGTTTCAGACTTGTATCCTTCAGAACATTCATGCTAATGCATACCTTGTTTTCTATCAAGTTTTTGTCTGCCCTCTGTGCAGCTGGGATGACACAGGTGCTCAGGGTGTGGTTGACTACACTGAGAATGGGTCTGAGAACCCATGCCTGTGCTCATATAGGATGCAGCCAGGAATGGTATCAGGCCTATGGAGACCTCTATGTGTTGCTTTTGAGCGGGCATTACAGACCTGCTTCCTGATCATGGGAGGGGAGAGGTGCTGTGCATGCACATGTGTACCTAGGAGGGTACAGAGGGATGAAGTTTACACTTCACCTGTCTGCAGCCGGTTGCCTATATCTATGGCATATATGTATGTGGTGTTATTGACCACCACTACAGAGCAGATATGTGTGTTGCCACTGGAATTGCAGACATGTGTGGAAGGCCTAGTGATTGGCGTTGGTGGATGTATCCAGTTTGCACTCAAAGACCACCTTAGTGTACATCACCTGTGACCTTATTTGCTTGTGCAGAACAAGGTGACATGGCTGCCAATGAGGCACCCATTCCTTCTTGGCCAGTCCTGCAATTATTTCCACCTATGATGGTAGTTGTGTATTGCTGCTGTGTCCACCGCAGGCATTCAGCCTACCTTGAGGGGGTTTATGTTGTCCTGTCGGGTATTGCTGAGGCTGTACAGCTATGTACATGCCCACATAGTATTGTGGTGTGGGTTTGGACAGTGATGCTAGTTACAACATATGGAACGTCCTTCATGTGGGCCTTGCCCCTTTTCCTTGCCTCTGCAGATGACATTACGGAGGTGTGCGGGCTACAGCTTCACAGACAATAGGTGGGAATACCTCACAGGACAGAACATGTGGCGACAGCCCAATAACATTTGGGATAAAGCTCCAAAATCGGCTACTGATTATATGTCATTAGTGCTGTTATACACATGGAGGGTTGCTAGATTGACAGCGTTCATCTGGACATACATTTACTGAGTGACTTGACATCTGACAGTGATATGCCTCTGACATACCTCTCAACTTGCATGTTGTCCACAGAGTGGCTAGAGGTTTGCCTGTTCTGTTTGGTTGGTTCCTCGAACAGCGCCTGTTTTTGTGGGGTTGGTAGAATAATGTGAGGATTGTAGTCACTAACTGTTGACGTCCATTGGTGTTCCAGACATCATATCCTTCAGGGATGGTATATTACAACAACATGTGTAACACCAGCTACTGTTTCAGTTTGTAACACCATTATGTGTGAGATGTCTCTCTTTCTGGCCCCCTGTCCTCCAAATACATCATACATTGTCCAGATGTCCTGCACTATGAGGTGCAGAGGTATGGTATATCATTACCGACTACACTCCAGTTATCATCAAAGTGACCTAGCAGACTCCTGGCTGTGGTATGCGGCAGTGGTCAGGATTATGGTGCCACACCCTGGAAATTCTGTGGAAAACTGTGCATATGACAGTTATGTATGTCTGGCCATTGTGAATGGACTGCCAAGATTGTGTAGCAGTGTTGTATGAAGATGTTTGTTGGGCTGAGTAGGGAGAGTAGCAGATGTGAGAACCATACATCCTTTACCTATCTGACTGTGCATGCTGCTATGGCTGCTGACAGTCTATTGCGTCTGTATGCTTTTAGGAACAGACTGTGAAATGTCCTGTAACATCTCAGGCTTTCCAGTACACTGTGATTTTGACCAGTATATGTCAGTGTAGTGTGTGACTGGTAGTCAGGATATGTTTGTTCAGACAGTTGTTCTACTATTGAGTTCATTTCGAGTACTGGTATGTTGCTGTGACTGTGGTACAAATGTTTTTGGGTGGACATTTTTGCACCACTATCTGCTTTTCACTACAGTTCCATCCCTGTAGTGCATGCTATATTTGTACATACATGGGTAATTGCCCAGAGCTGATGTTGGTGAGTGTTGTGTTGGTCTTAACATGCTTCAGAAGGTGCTAGTTGACATGTTTGGCAGCTGTCAGGGGATTTCCATTCTGTTACATGACTGTGGTCATACCTCTACACTGTCCAGAGGCTTAGACACTGTCCAGATGCATGGCTCATATGTTTGGTCTGTTCCTCAGACAGTTGTTGTCCTTGGCTAATCAGTGGAATACTCTGGTGAATGCAGTCAGTAAATGTTAACATCTATTGGTGTTATTGACTTCATATTCCTCAGAAAAGATCCATTGGTGTTACTGACTTCATATCCCTCAGAAAAGATATGTGACAATTATGTCAAGGTTTGTCCAGATGTCATGCACTAAGAGGTTCAGAGGTATGTAGTATCATTATTTATTGCCTTCATTCCTGCTACCATCCCAGTGATGTCATAAACCTCCAGACATGTAACAAGGAAGCGGCCATAGATATGAGTCCTGTGCCTACATATTTTGTGGAAAACTGTACATTTGAGAAGTCTGTGTATTTCTGGCCATTGTTAACAGACTGTTAGGATTGTGTAGCACTGTAGTGTGTATATGTTATTTGGGCTGTGTAGGGAGGGTGTTACATGTGAGTGCCATGGGTCCTTTCTATCTGAATGTGCATGCTTCTCCGGTTGCTGGTTCCCTGTCACTTGTATATGTCTGTATGGGCAGACTGTGACATGTCCCGTAACACCTCAAGATTCCCACTACACTGGGACTTGGTGCAGTATATGTAGGGGTAATGTGTGAGTGGCAAATGGTATATTGTTGCTCAGACAGTCATTATACTGTAGTTTTCAGTTTGCTTACTGGTATGTCCCTGTGACTTTGGTGCAATTGGTTGTGGGTATGCACTTTCACACCATTGTCTGTTTTCCACTAGTGTTACATCCCTGAAGTGCCTGTTATATTTGCAAATGCATGTGTACAGCCCCACTGCTGGATTTGGGTAGTGTTATGTCAGTCTGATTGTATGTTGGATATTGCTTGGTAGCTGAGTGTAGTTTCCCTAATGTTGTGTTATGTCCACACATTCATAGTATGTCCAGTTGTCTGGCCAATATCTTTGGTCTGGTCACCATAACTGTTCTGTATTCCTGACACATCAGTGGGATGATGTGGGGATTGAGGCAATTAACTAATGAGAAGCAATTGAGTCCCAGACTTGTGATATATCAGTCAGTATATGTTAGGACATAAAGTGTTAGTACATCAATTTCTCAGCTTATCTACTCATGTATTTTGGATATGTTCCTATTTTCATGACTTTGTCAGGCTTGGTCCAGATTCATTGCACTAAGGGGTTCTGAGCATACCTCTCCACTGCTAGGATTTTCACAGAATGTCCAGATGTTTGGCCCATACTTTTGTTCTGTTCCACAATTTATTTGTATTTGTCTGGTAAATCACTGTGATGATTCAAGGATTTAAATCAGTAAATAATGACACAACATTTCAGTTTCCATCCTCATATCCTTCAGTAATTGTCTGCTGAAATGCACTCTATTGCTGTAGCAAATTTCTTAGTTTCTAATAGCGATATTTGAAATATGTCCCTATATGTGGCCCATCCACCCCCCTATTTTATAGCCTTTGTACAGGGTTCTTGCACTAACAGGTTGAGAGGGATGGTTCTGAGTTCTGACTGCACTGCATGTTTATATATATATATATATATATATATATATATATATATATATATATATATATATATATATATATATATATATAATTTCCCTTCCTTTATATATGTATATCTATATTGTGTATTATATATGTTTCTACAGATATATATATATATATATATATATATATATATATATATATATATATATATATATATATATATATGTATATGTCTATATGTCTATATCTATATAACACATGAATGATTCAACAGAGCTTTCTCACGAATGTTGTATGCCTCTATTTTATGCGATGTTTGAAAAAGCAACATTAATTCCTACAGCTCTGGTGGTGTAGTAGTCCATTGCTCTGACTATAGTGTACAGGGTCATGCTTTTGAGACTTGGGACTGATGTTTTTTTTTCTTAATGTTAAATGACCAGAATGCATGATATGTTTGTTAAAGCATTACCAATTCTCACAGCTCAGACAGTGTAGTGGTAGGTTGCTGTGATTGTAAAGCACAACATCCTGGGTTTCAGACTTAGCAGCACTGACTACTTTGTTTCTGGGCAGAACACGGTCTGATTGATGGATGCAGAGTGATTAAGGCACTTTTAAGCAGTTGTAAGCGGGTTTGCGTGAAGGTAAGTGATACCAAGCTACGGTTAATCCATTTTAGCTTCACTTACCGACTCTTATTCCTGCTTACTCCCACGCTAATTTCTTTAAAAGAAAAGAAAAAGGGGTGATAGGAAATTGGTGAAAAAAAGGGGCACGCAGAGGGAAGTACATTATGAAAGGTAGCTAGGGATGTGCAGGATGGGTATAGAGAAGGTCCATAGCTGTCCATTTCTTCTTCAGCAACAGCTATGAATTTCTACAGAATTTATAGGTGAATTTGAATACTCAAACCCCTTAGAGAGGGGTGAGGACAACAGTAATGTGTTTTTAAGCCAACTAGACCAGATTACATGTGTCCAGTGGACATGTGCGAAATGGACAGCTATGTATGGGGCATAATTTTTTTTTGGGGAACAGATGCCTTTTTTTTTTTTTTTTTTTTTTAAGGTGAGAGTGGGATGTTGGGGAAGGATAGTAGGTATATTTCTGGAGGTAAGTTAGGTAGGAAGACAGACAAGACATCAGACAGGGGTTGTATATGACACATGTGGGGGATAAAAACCTTGGAGGGGAGGGTGGTTGGGAATCAGACACCCGTGAGCCCCCAAATGGATACAGTGGAACAGAGGTCCTCACCCATGGGCAGTCACCACTGCACCTTCATGGCCCCAAATCTGGCTGTGCTGGTGGCTGGACAGGAAGGGCATTCTGACCCTCAAGATGGGCCAGGCAGCCCTCAATCTGGGGCATCTGCCCACCAAACTCCTTTTGGATGGCGCTATGCACCGAACACCAAACCTGGCTACAGGTGACGGTTTCCTGTCATGCCCACTCCAAAGGGGGGGGCCCTGTTCCCTGAGGTGTTTCCACCCAAAGGTGGTGCAGGACCAGCGGATGAGGAGGTCCCAGGTTGGGTCCCAGATGTGCTGGGGCCCAGTGCCATGGCCAGATGAGGCAGGGCAAATGGATCCAATGATAGTATTTGAACGGGGCACATTAATAATCAAACTATTCAATATTTGTAGAACAATAGGACACATGTTCCAACAGTAGTTTTGGAGAAAAACATACCCATTGATCATGTGTATGAATTATCGGAGTAGATAGGGTGGAGGAGAGAGAGAAATGTGAATTAACAACTGTATAACCTTCAGCTGTTCACAACTGTACTGTTCATTACTTTACTCATTACTCTTCAGGTTTGACCTCATTTTACATTTACCTATGGCCTGGGGTTGGGCAGCGGAATGTCTGTACACAGTGTATTACTAAAGCTTTGATCTGAAATTGTTAATCTTTTTCTTATTCATCACTGATGGGTTCGGTTCCGAGCCCTCGGAATCGAGTCGGCCTTATACCAAGCTTGTGTGCACTAAAAACTCTCGAACTAAGCTGCTACCCACAATGCCCTTTACTCAGTTACCTCAAATCTCATTTGCCACACAGCCATATAGCAGCATTTCACCGAGCTCTCCAGCTAATTGATTTTTCTTATACATTTACAAGTTTTTGTAAAAGTTTTTTCCTGTTTATAGTCCACAGGTATATCTTTCTTACCATTGTTGGTATTTTCTAACTTTCTACCCTTGTGGTATCTTGTTGACATTGTTGGTATTTCCTCTCTTTCTTTACTTCTTCATTTCCTCCACTTTCCTCACTCTTTCCCTTTTGCGTGTGAGTGTGTTCTGTTATGTCTAAAAAGAAGGGAACTCTGGGGTTTAAACACTGCTCTTCTTGCAGTGGTAAACTGCCAAATAGTGACCTCCATGAAGAGTGTGTGTACTGTTTGGAGGTTCCGCATTTGTCGGCAAAACCCCCGTGTGATATTTGTGCTAGCTTCAGTCAGAGGACGCTGAATGAACGGTGTAATAAACTAATTTTGAAGGGCTGCTTGCTTCGCCTTTTTCAGAGGCTATTTCTGCGATTGAGGTATCATCCCCTCCATCTGTGGACAAGAAACATCCTCGCTCAGACCCCCTCTTCACCAGCCAGTGACAGAGGTAAAAGTCATAAACACAATGCCCATAAGTCCTCCTCAAGGCACCGTTCTGCCTCCTTGGTTCTGACTACTTCATAGGTTCCAAGCACGGCTCCAGCAAAGCTTACTGAGGTCACCTCATCGGCACCTAGCCTGGCACCGATGACTATGGCACTGTCTACTGCCTTGGTTCCGATCAGCTTATCTGTTTCTGTCTTGGCACCGACATCGCCCATTTCCGCTGTGATACCAGTCCCAACAACTACTTTGGAACGTTTTTTGTCATCCACCCCTGTTGTGACCTCAGCTCCAAGCCACTTCTTGGTTCCAACCATACCGTTGTTGCCGGTTTCAAAACTGGAGTCATCTGTGCCATTCTGTGATACGCCACGGACCCGATACTCATCGACTGTGGACCCGTTTGCTGGACAAGCCTGCAGCCCCTTTTTGGACAGGCCTGATTCTCCTTCAGGGGCATCGGTGAGATCCACCAAGAGCCTTTCAGAATTGGATGTGGTGCACCTTTTTGACCAGCTGCTGACTGCCAGGGAAATTTCAAATCCACCTAGACCCTATCCAATTCCAGGCTTTGGGTCTATTATTCCAGCAACCCCTACTTACTCTTCTCCATTGGATCACTCGGTTCCAAGGCTCATTTATCCAAACTTTTCTAGAGGACCCCCTTCCTCAGCACTGACAACGACACTGTCTGAGGCCCTGAGGCCCCTTTGGGTGTCGGTTCTATCGGAACCCACCCTTCATCAATCTCATGCTGGGGGGTGGAACCTCCCGTTCTGGTCTCAGTTCTGACAGTATTGTCGGTCCTGACTGCGGATCTGAGGGTGACTACCACTCCCAGTCTGCTTGAGGCTCCATCCCCTGGGGCAGACCGTGTGGAGTGAGGTGTGACCCCAGTTCCGATTTTGCCTTCTTCGGTTCCGGGCTCCCACTCCTCTTCGGGCAGGCCCGCTTTCCGGGTGATGGAGAGGGTGCTTGTTTTTAGCAATCCTCCTAAGTTGGGTATCCCCCCAGTTCCTTCTGAGCCGCAGCTGTCAAAGGCCTGTCCCCCAGGACTTAGAGTACAAGGCCCAGGAAACCCCTACCCAGGATATTTCCCTTTCTGAGTCTTCTTTGGATTCTCCCACCGAAGAACCCCCTCGGAAACGGGTGTGTAAGAGGAAACACATGGACTCCCCAGAGGAGTCCCTCATGGAAGATACGGACTACGATGATGGGGAAGGGTCCCCACGGTCACCCCCTGACGATGTCTCCTTCGGAGACATCATGGAAATCCTGAAATAGAGGGTGACTGGAAGCCCTCCAACCCTTCCTCAGAGGAATCTGTATTCCTGCAGGCCTTTTGCTCTCGGCCCTCTACTTCTTGGGTGACCCCCCCCGCCGATGAGTTGGTTAAACTCATCGTGCAATGGGCTTGGAAGAACCCTGACTCTATTGAGGCCATCCCCAGGAAATCAGACAAGGTACTCTCCTTTCCAGAGGATCAACCCCATTGGGCTAGAGGTTTGCCAGTGGACGCTATCATG
Organism: Protopterus annectens; assembly: GCF_019279795.1. Lineage (NCBI taxonomy): Eukaryota > Metazoa > Chordata > Ceratodontiformes > Protopteridae > Protopterus > Protopterus annectens. The sequence continues at coordinate 1,498,961,000 of NC_056729.1, forward strand.
GTGGTGGCAGCCACGAAAAAGGACCTTGCTGAAGAGAGTCCTGCTGTTCACCTATCCAACAGAGAGTCCCGGGCAGTGGTCAGGTTAGAGATGCGAGTTTTTGCATCAGCGACCTTTGCACTTTTTGGCACGTTTTATGAGGCTCCAGAGAGATCTTATCTCCGAACTCTCAGGAACCCTTGCAGGCCAAGTATCGGCTGGAGCACGAGATAAAGTTGCTTCTCAACTTGCCACCCTAGAATCAATATCCATTTCATCCATAAGGTTGCTGTCACACACAACCGAAACAGCAGCTAGAGCAGCGGTTGCAGGCATAGTCATGAGACGCCACGCCTGGATGCGCATTTGTGACCTTGGGGACTCCTTCAAGTCTTCCTTTATAAATGCCCCTATTGAGCCATCAGCTCTGTTCAGTGCTAAGGTCAAGGATACATTAGCCAGGTGTGAGCAAGATGGGAAGACCTTGTCTGCCATTGGCCTATGCTTTTACAAATCTCAGCGATCCTTCTCCAGGAATCAGAGGAGTGGGAAGATGTGGCACAAGAAGTCTCAAGGTCCTTTCCGAGACGCATGTGGTGAGGACTCCTCCAGAGGCAGAGGGGGTTCCAATAATGGAAGATGTCCCTTTCGGGGCAGAGGGGGTTCCCAGAACCAGGGCTGCAAAGATTCCTTCTCGGGTAGACCGTATCAATGCTCCTGAGCTGCTGCCCAATTGCTTTCCTCTGGAAGCAGTCAGGGAGTCTTTTTCTCTGCACCAGGCTGCCTGGCTCTACATTACAAATGATCAGTGGGTACAGAGAATCATTACCAGAGGCTACCATACTCCAATAATAGCTTATTCAAGACCTCCAAAATCCCTTCCCAATGTTCCACCCAGTCAAAGAGAGGAGGCAGCTTCCGAAATATGAAATCTATGTCAAAAATGAGCCATCCAACAGGTCCCCCCAGATCAGTGTGGATCAGGGTTCTACTCAAGATTCTTTTTGGTGCCAAGGAAAACAGGGGACTGGAGGCCCATTCTGGATCTCAGCCAACTAAACAAATCGGTAGTTCAGACCAAATTCCACATGGTCATGATTCAAACCATCCTCCCCTTTCTGCGGGAAGGTGTGTGGATGTGCTCATTAGATCTCCAGGATGCGTATGACCATATCCAGATGGAAAAGCGCTCCAGGAGCCTCCTTCGCTTCCGGTTGGGAGCCAATCACTACCAATTCAGAGCCCTGCCTTTCGGTCTCTCAATGGCCCCTAAAGTGTTCATGAAATGCCTTGCAGTGGTAGCAGCTCATCTGAGACTTCAGGGATTCCAGGTGTTTCCTTACCTAGATGATTGGTTCCTCTCCGCCCCACCAAGAGTCTTTTGGTCAGGGCCCTCCGCTACACCCTGGTTCTAGTGGAGTCACTAAGCATCACCATACATTGAGAGAAATCCAACCTTCAACCCTCACAACAACTGGAATTCATAGGGGCAATATCCAACACCCAATCAAGCCTGATCTCACTTCCTCACCACAGGCTTCAGAGACTGAGGCCACAAGTTCAAGTGATACTCTGTCAAAGAAAGGTGTCTGAAAGGGAAGCTCTCCAAGCCTTGGGATCTATGGCTGCTGCCATCCCTATAGTTCCCTTAGCCAGGCTACACATGAGATTACTACAATGGCTCCTTCAGGACCAGTGGATACCCAATCTTCACCCCCTGAGCTCACAGATTCTTATCACCAACACTTGCAAACAAGATCTCCTCTGGTGGATGAGTATGGATGAAAATCTTTAGTGTCGCCCCTTCCAGTCTCCCCAACCCAGTGCCACGGTGACCACGGATGTTTCCCTGATGGGGTGGGGGGGCACTTCTAGGGAAAGTCAGTCCAAGGCACATGGTCAGATGTAGAGGTCAACTTGCATATCAATGTCCTGGTGTTAAGAGCGGTTCTACTGGCATTGCAAGCTTTTCATCTTCTCCTTCCATCTGGAATGATTGCTGTCCAGTCGAACAACATGGCTGTGGTCTGGTACATAAACAGGGAGGGACCAAATCTTACCCCCTATGTTGCGAAGCCATGAGAATCTGGCAGTGGGCGATAGCTTCCAACTGCTTTCTGATCACAACACATATCCTGGGGAGCTCCAACGTGATTGCAGACAGGCTGAGCAGATGCATTCTTCATCCTCATGAGTGGTCTCCCAACCCAAGTGTGGCGGTGGAAATTTTCAGCCGTTGGGGCCAGCCATGCTGCGACTTTTTCACCTCCCCCTCAAACACAAAATGCAGTAGCTACTTTTCCCTCTTTCCCCCTCTCTGCGAGTCACAGAGAGAGATGCTTTGATCCACGATTGCCCCACGGGTCTCCTTTATGCTTATCCTCTGATTCCTCTGATTCCCCTTGTTCTAAGGAAAGCTATTCAGTTGAGAAGCAAAGTTTTCCTCATTGCCCTGTTCTGGCCTCATCAAGTGTAGTTTCCCTTTCTTCGACCTCATCTGTTACAACCTCCTTGGATTCTAGACACTCGTAAGGACCTCATATTTCACCCACAAGGGCTGACTCCCCCAAATCTGTCCACTCTCAAGCTGGCAGCTTGGTTTCTCCATTTCCATTCATTGCTAGGCAGGAAACCCTCTCCTCACCCGTACGTGATATTATCTTGACCTCTCATAAACCATCCACCAGGAAACTTTACAGGGACAAATAGAAAAAATTCTCTATTTGGTCATGTAATCAGAAGCTAGACCCATTCTCAGCCCCCGTAGCCACTATTCTTCATTATCTGGCTGAACTGTTCGACAATAGGGCCTCAGCTTTCACCATTCGAGTCCGTCTAGCAGCTGTTTCGAACTGCTATAATGGGTCAGATGGAGTGCCACTTATTTCCTCTTGCCTTTGCAAGACCTTCCTCAAGGGTATTTTTCACAGCAGGCCTCCCATCAGACAGTAAGTGGAGACATGGAATCTGTCCTGGGTTCTGCAATCTCTTTCTCTGCCCCCTTTTGAGCCAGCTGCGACATGTGATCTAAAATTCCTGTCATGGAAATCCTTATTTCTGGTGTCTATAACTTCAGCCAGAAGAATTTCTGAATTACAAGCATTATGTATCAAGAGCCCTTATCTGATCTTTCATAAGGACAGAGTATCACTTCGTACTAACCCATCCTTTCTCCCCAAAGTGGTTTCTGATTTTTCGATTAACCAGTCCATTGAGCTCCCTGTCTTCTTCCCAAATTACTCTAACAAGGGAGAATACTGCCTACATTCCTTGGATGTTCATAGACAATTACATTTCTATCTGGACAGAACTAAATCCTTTCGCAAGTCGGACCAGCTTTTCATCTCCTTTGCGGGTCCTAGAAGGGGAGGAGCAGTATTGAAAGTTACTTTGTCTAAATGGCTCAGGGATTGCATTGCCTTCACATATTCACTTACAGAGTGATCTAAGCCTGGCCAAATCAAAGCTCACTCAACTAGGGCTATTGCAGCATCTGTTGCCTTCCACTCTAGGGCCTCCATGGATGATATTTGTGCAGCTGCCATTTGGGCTAAGCCCCACACTTTTATCAAGCATTACAAATTGGATCTGATCTCCAGGGGAAGAGTGGCCTTTGGTTCAATGGTTCTCAGGAATGTTCTTCCATAAGGGCCACCCAGGTTCTCCAAGTAGCTGGGGACCCAGTCCCATCAGTGATGAATAGGAAGAAGATTAACAACGTCATATAAAGAAGTTATGTCTTACCATAATGCTCATCTGAGCTGTTGATCTTCTTCCAGTCATCACACCCTCCCACCGACCCCCTCCTAAGGTTCCTGGCAGATCTTCTTTATCTTTGTGGTGCATTAGGGTTTCTGCACAGAGATGGCCTCTGACTTATTTCTTCTTCTATATGTTGCATGCAAGCTCAATCTGAGGTAACTCTGTAAAGGGCATTGTGGGTAGCAGCTTAGCTTGAGATTTTTTGGTGCACGTAAGCTTGGTATTAATGGGACCACCAACTTCTTAGAATTTCAGAGCATTTACTCTCATGAGATGATACAGTTCCTTGATGTGTTGTTAACCAAGGGACCTAATGGGGTAAATACGGAAATATATAGGAAGCCTTGTTGGAGGAATAATTTACTTCACCGCACTAGTATGCACCCCCGACACGTTCACCAAAACGTGGTAATGAATCAGACCTTGAGAGCCTCTAAGTTGACTACGGATGAGGCAGCATTTAATGAACAAAAGGTTGTCATAGAGAATAATTTCATACACAGAGGATATAATAAACAAGTAGTGCACAATACAATAACCATGGCAGGTGAATTAAGAAAAGATAGAGGTCGTCCATTCTACCACAATAAACCAAATACTACTAATATGAACAAGAAGGAGTTATGTAACCCCAAAAATAGACTTGTCATACCCTATACTAACAGGAATAGCCAAATAAAAAAGATAATAGAGAATAATTGGAAGATTTTAACAATGGATGAGAAAATTAGGACATTAGTTGAAGGAACACCCAACATAGCCTATAAGAACTTGAAGTCTCTCAAAAGACTTCTTTGCTATGAAAGAATAAAAGTAGAATATCCCAAGTCACAAAGGGAAGGCACATTCCCCTGTCGCACATGCAATCAGTGTAGGTTTATCAATACAGAAAATACATTTACTCACCCCTTCACTGGTAGAACATACACTTTCAAAAGCTATACTGATTGTAGGTCTAAGAATTTAATTTATCTAGCTCAATGTCAGTTGTGTCTTAAATATTATGTAGGCAAAACTAACCGCACTTTACGTGAGCGTATAAGAGAGCATGTATACGCTATAAATAAAGAAGATGCTACCAACGCCTTAGCAAAACATGTTATGGATGAAGGGTCCATTCATCATTTTAAGTTTAAGGTTCTAGAATCAATTAAAGTTGATAGTAGACTAGGGAATGTTAAGAATCGCACAGAGGAGGCAGAGAATAGGTGGATTCTTAGACTTCAGGCACATATACATGGTCTAAACGACAAAATTACACTAAAACCTTTCCTAGCAGCTAAGGCTTTTAAACATTAAACTATCAAATGTTGTTTATCCTATATGTTTTTAAAAGAGTTTTTAATGCGTCTATATTAACATAGTTCTATGTTAAATCATATTTTTTACATTTTATATTTTTTGAAATTTTTGTCCTTGCTTGTTTTTTAGATATATGTTGAACAATATGTATGTTAAGCATTGGCACTTTAAGCATTCATCATATCAATTGTTTAATTGCTTGATTAATTGAGTTTTACAAATTGTATATAAGTGTTTAATTCATTCATCAAATATTGAAGTCTGAAGAAGCGTCATCTGGACATGAAAGCGCTTACTATTTGATGCAGGTCTGCCACAATAAAGGTTTTTTCGTAAAGGATCTCTGGAGTTTGTGCCATTGGTGTACCCTTGGAGCTTTTTCGCTATTATAAGACCAGCTCAGTTCTGAGGGCTCAGAACCGAACCCATCAGTGATGACTGGAAGAAAATCAACAACTCAGATGGAACATTATGGTAAGACATAACTTCTTTTTAAAGCTAATACATAATTTCCTTACCTGGCAGACCTGTGGGGGAAATTTCTGTTAACACTACCTGTCTGTTTCTACACATATCAAGGTTACATATGTGACACTGACAGGGGTGCCCTGCACTCATGCTGTTTGTGTGTGCTACTGCTATACTCCATCTGGATTTCTATCTGTCACCATGGGTATTGGCAGCGGTGACCACTAGCCATGACAGCATGACACTTGAGGGACATTTATTGGAAGAAACCACTTGGTGTATGTACTTATCTTGTTGTCATTTGCAGCCTTGGGGTTGGACAGTGGAAGTGTTGTACACAGTGTATTAGTGCAGCTTTCTTACAGCTAATAGAAAAATTTCCTTACCTGGTAGACCTGAGGAGAAAATGTCTGTTAACACTACATGACTGTTTCTACACATATTCACATATTCAAGGTTACATATGTGACTCTGATAGGGGTGCCCTGCACTCATAGTGTGTGTGTGTGTGTGTGTGTGTGTGTGTGTGTGTGTGTGTGTGTCTATGTGTGTGTCTGCGTGTGTGTCTGCGTGTGTATGTGTGTGTATGTGTGTGTGTGTGTGTGTGCTACTGCCATACTTCACCTGGATTTCTTTCTGTCACCCTGGGTATTGGCAGCGGTGACCACGAGCCGTGACGGCATTACACTTGATGGACATTTATCGGAAGAAACTGCTTAGTGTATGTACTTATCTTGCTGTCATTTGCCGCCTTGGGGTTGGACAGTGGATGTGTTATACACAGTGTATTACTACAGCCTTCTTACAGCTAATAAAAACATTTCCTTACCTGGTAGACCTGTGGAGGAAATTTCTGTTAACACTACCTAACTGTTTCTACACATATTCACATAATTTTGGGAGAAATTATGCATACACCTTACTACCACTCCCAGGATTCAAACCATGCCTGTTTGTGCAAAAAGGAACAACAAGATTGTGTTTCAACACAATGAGCTATTGGAACTGCTGTCTCTTGCTTGACTGTTTTCTCACTAATACTCTCTTGGTTGGACAATCTGACCTTGTAATTCTGATATTCATGCATGGCAGATAGTTTTTGTACTGTGTATTAATACTTTGACATATTACATTCTGGAAAGCAATGGTTAACACAACGCACTGCTGTAGGGGTACAGTATAACAGTTTACACATTACTATTCAGGGATCAGATCTTGGTGCATGGAACATTTCATATAGTTGCTCTTCTGTTTTACAGCTCCACATTCTTTGTCAGATGAGCCTCAATTAATTCATGCTGTCAGAGCCATAGCTGCTGTGCAGAACCTGTACACATTTAGATTCATACCACCACATACCAAAGTCAACGCAACAGTCTGGGGATTTTAGTTTTATTGCAGGGTACTGACAATTTTATTGATAGATATCCTGTACATCACTATTTCGCTGCTAACATCTCATTTATTCATTACACACAGTACACATTTTAACCTCCTGGTAGTTGACATTCTACTCCTATCTATTTATTTGTCCCGAATACTGCAAGCTAGATTTGTACTCACCAGCCTCCCGGCACAGCCTTAGCAACCTGCTGGCATGGGCGTCTATGTTCACAGCCCTCTTATCTGCAGCTGTACAGGAGATAAAGAAACATTTATGCATACCAATCAATCACATACACAGGCTGGACTTTGGTAAACACATTCTGTGCCCATGCATCTTGGGTCTACTGGTCTAAGAGCTCCCTCTTCCTGCGCTTGAGGTCTGCAAAATGGTGCCAGACCTGCTCACCAGTTCAAGGGATGCCAGTAGCACTGGTGAGATCATGTGCGAGACAGTCCCAGGCCTCCACTTTGTATTGGGAGCCCTGGTACTGGCCCTGCAGCAGTCTCTCCTCATGGTCTTTCACTAGGAGTCAAACCATGACCCTGGACTCTGGAATGCCCCAGCATTGCGCCCAAAAGCGCGAACCCTCTCCTGCACTAGCCATAATGCCTGCAAGGATGAGCTGTAACTGGTTATGGGTTTATTCCCACCTGTGAGGTTTAAATAGAGCCAAATTCCTGCTATTTGCTGTCATTGGACCATTTTGAAAATGCTGAGCTAAGCGAAGTGACGTGCAAACCCGCCTAGCTAAGGTTAGCAGTGCTTAAAGGGATAGATTTTGAGTACTGCTTACCAATGCACAAATCCGCTTAGCTGGGCTACTTATTGCTTACCATTTACATTTAAGCATAGCTGAGCACTACTTAGCATTGCTCACATTTCATTTTATAAAGTATCAGGATTGTGGGATTGATTATTCATTACTGACATATTATAATTTTATGTTTACCTTCCATGACATCCCCTATGTGCTTTCATTAAATTATATTCTTGTGTGACTGTACTGTATGGGACACTTGTGTTTATATGGGGATTTCTGGATAACTAAAAAACTGCTCCAAACCAAGACCAAAAGACACGGACACCACAGGTTAGCGCGTTCATTCACTTTAATATGCTGTGAACTTCCTCAGCAAAACACTCTAACCACCCTAAAACAGCATTTAAATACTTAATTAGCAGTAACATGACTGAATAACCATAATTAAAAAGAAAGCTCATTTTTGTAAATATAAAAAAATACATACAAAATCCATATAGTGAAAATAGTAAATAGAAAACATAATTAAAATGTTTTTTGTACATTCTAATGAGTGTCATGAAATTAAGTTTTAAAAAAATTTGCAACTTAGTTTGCAAAAAGCACTTTAAGCTATTGGTGTCATTTAGACCTGGTGCAATATCTGCACCCAAGTAAATTTGCCTTAGAGATTCTTTACATTCTAACCAGGTTTTATAATCACCTGAAAAAAATTCTTGACTAACAGTATCTATCACTGAAAAAACAAACTTTTTGATGTCAATACAGATACCAGCACGTTTTGCCAAAGCATTGGCTTGTTCTTTTTTCTTAATTGCTAAAAGATGTTCATAAATACATCTTTTTAAACAACTAGTAGTCTTTCCTGTGTAAAAACTTGGGCAGGATAAACATTGTGCAACATATACTACCATTTCACTTTGACAAGTATAATATCCTTTGGCCCAAAAAGTTTTTCTTATGTGACTAAATTCCACTGAAGATGTGTTGTATGGGGATTTCACATCTTTTCTAGACTGACATCTCACTTTTGGACCTGCTACACTACCCTGGTTGACAAAAAATAGTTGCTACATAATTTAAGTTTACAAAAATAATGTTAACACTACTTTCGCATAGAAAAATAAGTTGCCTGTCTTGGTACTTAACTAGGAACACCTGCATGTAAAGCCAGGACTCTAGCCACTACACTATCTCGGCTTGGAAATTTTACCTGTATATTTGCATTTATCTCCTATGGGATGTTTAAGCTATGCTAAGAGGAGGGCCATAACGCGCACATCTGCTTAGCTACACTTAAACATTCCTTAGGCTAGAAAAAAAAGTATATATTATTATTATATTATTATGTTATATAAGTGAATCTTGTGGTATTCTGACAACTGCTTGAGAACTGCATTCATGAAGTAATGGTATTACGTTGGCTTTCAGGGTTCTAGGGACACCTGCTAATACATATCCTGTTTTCCATCAACTTTCTAAGTGTGTAAGGGCAATTTTTCAGACGTGTCCCTAATTTATTATTTATTCCCCCCATTATTTGTGCCTTTCTCAACATGCAGTGCTGTAAGAGAATATTGGCATACATTTGCTTTCATATATATATATATATATATATATATATATATATATATATATATATATATAACACACACAAAAAAGCTAAAACCTTGAAAGTATCCATCAACAAAGCTTCTTAATCTTCTTCCCATAGATTAAGCAGCCCTCCTTCTGTTTTTTTAACTTTTTATATGCATTACAGCAAAAAATTATCCCTGATTTTGTCCATTTGTTTTTCTCATTATTTTTGGCTTTGTCCAGAACTCTTGAGCAAAAAAATTGAGAGGCATGTCCCCCCCCCCCTCTCTCTCTCTCTCTCTCTCTATATATATATATATATATATATTTTGTATTCCAGAAAAGTAACTTTCCATCAGGAACCTAAATTCTGAGAATCCCTCTCTATATCCCTTAAAAGCAGCAGTTACTATAACTATAAGAAGAGTGTCAAAATTCACTTTCAGAAAGTCACTACATGCTTAACCATCCTACTGTCCATATTTCCCACTGTCCTCATCTGAGCTAGAGGTAGACACTTTTTGTTTTTCAATCACATACCGACAACACAAGAATACTTAAGATATGTTGAATAAAACATTCCTATATCTCGCCCTACCTATGCTTTTATTTTTAAGGGCAAATATTTGTGAGCACTGCATTGGTCTACATTGCAAGACATTTCTTACTTGTATACAACCCCTACTTAGTTTCCTAAAAAAACACTGTCTGTAATGTTCTTTTGTGATGCATTGTTCTGTAAGGATTTTTCTAGATGCAAACAATAATTCTGTGTAACCTCTGTTGTATCTTGTGTGCAATCTATGTTACAAACAAGCAATGTTATGTAATACAATTATTTTACATATTCCTTATTACATCTTGTAGAAAACAGTCTGTGTTAAAATCTTTTCTCAGTGTTCATCCTTCCTTCTAGCTGCACTGTTCTGTAACAGTTATTGTTATGCACATGCATAATATGTATTCCTGGATGCATCTTGTAACTTACAATCAATGCCAGATTATTTTTCTTGATGCAGTTTTATGTTTGATTTACTATACCATACTAGACCATGTGTATGTTAACATGATATTATTTAAACTCCCAGACTGAGTGTGCAAATGGTCCATTAGGATGAATGTTCTAACGTGGTTAACAAATTCAAATAAACTATTTTAAAATAAATAATATAACTGTCTATATTTCATATACTGCACAAGAGAGGGGCAGGTACATTGACATTTCTGCCAATTTTTGGGGGGCTATAATGTAACTGTTATAGACACCTTGGAGGCTAGGAAAAGGAATACAACAAAGCTTCTTGGCAATTCTGTCACTTTTTTCCAAACAACATTCAATGGAATTCCAGGAGTGAAAATGAAGCTCAGCACTTTAATTTTGCAGAAGCATTTATCTTATTTTTCAAACTCAAATGCCAAATTTAAATGTACCTAAGTGACAAAATAGTTCAGCCATCTATTTAGCTACATATTGTGGCCGGAGTCTGTAATCAAATAAGATTCTAACCCTGATGAACTATGCCATACCTGTTACAGGCAGTCTGAGCCCCAGAAGAAGTTTTACAGGGTTAATGAAAATGCTTGACATTTGTCTCTGTAGCAGAAGATAGGAGACTCAAAACCAGTTAATGACAGAGAGATGTTTAGAGATTCACTTGCTAAATGATGTTCTCCCTGAACTGAATGTGTGAAGATGTAGCAATTATTTATTAGCAGCATATCACACTGTGGTTTACTGCTTAGTTCCTGTGTGAATATTATTGCAACATGTTCCTTTCATTCCTCAATAGGTTGGATTAAAAGGTTATATTTATAAAAGCTTTCTACTGAGGATAATTTTATTTTGTGGTTAGCCATTTTGCATTATGATTGATTTGTGTATCAAGTTGAATTGCTTATAAACCACACAAAGTGCAATTAATAGATATGAAAGTGATGCACAAACTTTCCTGCGTAGTGGGGATACTCAGATTTTCTGAACAATGCAGAAAAGACACACATCTGGATTTGTTTTTATCTGTGTTTAGCTTAGTGAAATTCTTTTATTAGTGTTTAGGCTTCAAACCATTCAGATTAACCAAGCGCTTAATTTCCCAAAAGCCTCACACTTTTATTTTTCTTCTGTGTTCCATTTCATTTCTGTGTCATCTAGTTCATTATCTGTAGCAGCATTTCACCTTTGGGGAACAAGACAGTTTATATGTATTCCCATGTTCAGGTAGGAGGAACAGCAGAAGAACTTACAAAATACACAGATTAAAGTCAACTTGATTACTGGCCTGTACCATTACTGTCTGGCACTGATAACCGTTATAGTATTGCAGAGTATTAAAATGCACTTGCGTGTCTGTGTGTGTGTGTGTGTGTGTGTGTGTGTGTGTGTGTGTGGTTATGGTTGCAGCAGAATTCACTGAAGAGTACCCTGGACATACATGAAGATCTCAGTATCTTTTACCTAGTGTAATATATTCCATTTTAATCTTTTTGGTCTCTGAGGTCATGGGTTGAAAAGCATGTAGTCAAAATATGTTTGATTTATGATTAACCCAGAGATACATGATAGGCCAAAATGACAGCAAGTAATTAAAAATAAAATATAATTTGTTCAGTAGTAGTGTGAGCTGTAGTCAAAGTTGTTAGGTTTGTATTTTCTAAGCTAAATCATGCAAAGGCCATGGTTGGCTCACTGTACTAGACTTCTGGGCTGCAGGTCTTCCAATTGAAAATAAAAATGTTTTATGCATTTTTTTCATTCTTCCTTTTTTTTCCTTAAACATGTTTTACCATTGAATCAAGTTGAGCCATAGCTGAATGCGACCATTCAGGGTCATAAAACCCAATGCACTGAGCTCTGATTTTGATTAAAAAAAGTCAGCTGACTCAGCTAGGCTATTTTTAAAACAGCCCAGCCTTCATGCATACAAGCATATTTAGAATAAGGCACCTTATTCCTGGTCCTCCTCATATTTCAGGAGTTATAGGAGTAACATCACAGTGGGGACTGCTTTAGTGGCTAGATGCAGCACTGTGCAGTCTTTCACATTTGCTCCGACTGTATCAGGGGAGTTAGGCAGCCTGAGGCAAAAGTGAAGAAACTCAGAGATGTCTTCTGACAGTGCAAGTACTGAATGTTTTTCATTAGATGCATTTTTTTTACGTAAAAAGTACTCCAACCAGTCTGCCAGCTAGCCTATGGGACAGTATGTTATGTTTTAGTGTATTGGTGTGTGTGTGTGTGTGTGTGTGTGTGTGTGTGTGTGTGTGTGTGTGTGTGTGTGTATATATATATATATATATATATATATATATATCTATATATATATATATATATATATATATATATACATAGCTGCACATGAGGAACCAGTGCAAAAGTTCAAAACTATAGATCAGAATGCATCTTGCTGTATCTTTAAGAGGAATATCATATCAAGGACTGAACATGCATATATAGGTTCATAGGTCGGGCTTGAACCATGACTGCCTGCATACTAGGCAAACACTCTAACCACTACACTACTCTACCAGGCACGTGCTTTTCCCAGTGCCATTTTAAGAGTGCAGCCAGTGAGCGAGTATTTACGATTGCAGCAGGTAGTTTGTATATAAGTTACTTAAGTTAAAGTCAGTAAACGTCTGTCATGATGTGTTTGTATATAATAAAGCTGTTTGAACAGAACCCATGAAAACTCTTCTACTGTGTCAAAAGTAGGAGAGCAACATGGTGTCAGAACCAGGATTCCAGAGAATGATATTCAGAGCCATGCAGTGCAGAGATAACAGTGAATGTAAACTAAGTGAAACAAGCATGAAAAAGAGACAGAAAAGAATCAAAGGTAATCAGAATTTGCACGAATTGCTTATTTCATAACACAGAACGTTACAAGGGCACAAACCACATTATTAAACAAGCAGGTGGCACAAAAGGTGTATTAACTAAGCAAAATGTTTAAGATTAAGATATTTGCTAGAATGATTATCAGAAAAGCAAAAAAAAGTATGTTTAAAGCAAAACAAGTGTGTTTGAGATAAAATGGGCATGTTTAGAGTAAAATGAGCACCAGAAAAGTACAATGGGCATGAAAAGAGATGAAACGAGCAAAACGAATGTAATAAGGACAAAAAAGGGCACACTAAGCATAAATAAAGCAAGGCAGCTGCATGTTTTTGGAAAAGTGCTGTGTTTTGGAAAAGCTATGACTTTGTATTGTATCAAAGGCATAACTAGAGATAAACTCGAACCACCAAGAAGAAAGACCTCAGTGCCACCAGAAATTTTATTGAATGTTGGACGCTTTCATCTGTATAAGACCAGACTTCTTCAGAACAACTTGCATACAAAAACACTTCCCTTAAATACATTCCCTTAACAAATCACTTAATTAATGCAATTAAAATTTAAAGTCACAACCTTTAAAATCTAAAATAATACAAGCTACTACATAAAACAACCATGTCTTTTCATTTTTAAAATACTAGAAATACTTGTAAATTCATTCAACCCTAGAAATTGTGTTGCATTCAATATCAGTTGCCAGCGTAATTTACATTACTCTAACTTTTCTGGAACTATTTTACCTTGTACATCATAATAAATCTGTTGAATAACTAAAAATACAAATCCATGATCACTACATTTCACTGTATGTCTACTCAGTGCATTGGTTTTAACTTTTTTAGATATATCATAAATATGTTCATATATCCTAGATTTAAAATTTCTAACAATTTTTCCTACATAAAATGCAGGACATGCCATGCACTTTGACAAGTAAACAATGTTGCTAGATAAACAATCAACATGTGAATGTATGTACAGTTTAATACCATTCAAAACAAAAACGTACCCTGTTTCCATTATTTAAGTGCACTGGTTACACCTTCCACATTTAAAATTTCCTATTTTTCTATTTGTGTGTCATCCTTTTGTTAAACAACCACCCCTCTCCAAAAGATTCTTAAAATTTAAGCCTCTTTTAAAAACACATCTAGGGTACTACCAAAGAGATCAAATAAATCCTGATCTAAAATTAATAAGGGCCAATTTTTCTTGATGATGCCACATATTTCATCACTATCTTTGTTGTATGTACAGACAAAAGAAAACCACCCATTAATCTCAATACTGTCCTTATCCACAATTTGATTCTCTGAACTCAGAAGATTGTCATTATTTTTGTTTAAAATGGGCAAATAAATATTCCTATATCTCTTGTCTATAATTTCCTTATGCAAATTATTCAACAAATACTCAGGGTAACCTCTGGCTCTAAATATTTTCAGAATAAATTCAATTTCATGCACAAAATCTGCATCCCTTGTGACCATTCTAGCTGCCCTCACAAGTTGGCCCTTCACCACTGCCTTCTTCTGATGAGGGGGATGACAGCTAGAATAGTCCAAATATGCATTTGAGAATGTAGATTTCCTAAAAATCTTTGACTATAGTTGCCTTTGCTCAAGAGTCCAGTGAAATTTCAACATCTAAATATGATATCCTGTTTCTGCTATATTCATGAGTAATTTTCAAAAACTCCACTGAACTATTAATATGCTCAAAGAATTCCTCTAATTTACCTGAGGAACCTCTCCATACAAAAAAGACGTCATCCAGAAAACGTGTATAATCAGAAATAAATACTTGATATTTACTGGTAAACAATATATTATGTTCCCAAAATGACATCACTAAGTTCGCAAATGTGGGGGCACAAGCTGCCCCCATAGCAGCACCTACTTTCTGTCTAAAAAATTGCCCTTCGAAAAAAATAAAATTGTTGTTTAAAACTACCTCCATTAAGGTAATTGAGGTATTAATCCTATGTCCTTCACATTTTTTCGAGATTATCAGTTGTGCTTCAAGCCACTCAAGGCCAGTTTGATGAGATATTACACTAAATAAATTGCATACATCCATAGTCACTAAATAAAATTCCCCTCTTGTATCTACTTTATTTAAATTTGACAAAAAATGCCTTGAGTCTTTGCAAATGTAATCAAATACTTACAATGCCTTTTTAAACTGTTCATCTAAAAAATGTGCAATAAAATAAGCGTTAGATCTTTTTGAATCCACGATAGGTCAAAATGGAGGATCTTTTAGGGTTTTATGGATTTTAGGTATACCAGATATACTTCCAACTACCGGATATTCATTTTTCATAAAAATGTGCTCATCCAATGTAACATTCCCTTGTAAAATCATATCTTCTAGCAGTAAATCTATTTTGTGCCAGGCAATATTGATTTCATTATGTGAAACCTCATCATACATACCATCAGTAAGTATATTGTTCATAGCACCCACATAATCTACCTGATCCATAATCAACATGCCATTGCCTTTATCAGGCTTCATAAAACGTATATTCCTATCGTGAATAATATCATGCAATAATTTGTTTTCTTCCTCATCCGAATTGTAAAACACATGTTTTAGATAGATTTTAGACAAGTTTTTAAAAAGAAAAGCAAACACAAGTTTTTTCAAAGGCTACTAATTTATTGTTAAGGGGTGGTAGAATATACTTGACCTTTTACAACCCATCCCCCATCACCCTCATTTCCAACTTGATTACAAAAATAAACACCCAAATTTAATTTATGTAAAAACGTCTTAAAATCAATAAACACATCTGCTATGTTTGCATGTCTACATGAGGCAAAGGTGAATCCCTTAGACAATAAATTTGCATGTGGTGAATCAACATTTTTGCTAGAATTATTAAATAACATAAAATCACCTTCTGCATTTAAAATAACCACAGGAGTCATAGAACCATGTTCTAATTCTAATTCTAACACTGTTGCTAAATTAATTTGCTCATCATTTAAGTTATCTAATACATTAAAGTCCAAAGGGGGAAAAAGTTTCATGTCCGTTAAGGAAAACAACACTGTCCACTTTATCTGCATTTTCCAAGTCAATATTTTCACATAAGTCCAATTCTGAATGTATAGAATGGATTGTATACTTAGAATTGTTCAACAAACTGCTGTGTAAATTGCCATTTAAACTACACTAGTCACTTGCAACACTCATTTGAAGAAAAGTCAACTCAGTCACTAATCCCATTTCATTACTTTGAGAGACTAATGTATTAATACTGTCATTGTTTAACATCATATTATATACATAGTCTCCCTCTGAACAGTCAATAGCACTTTCTGTACTTGCGCCATTAAAATTCAATAAGAAAGGAGTAATGTTACCTAAAGTGACTTTATTCACCACCTCTTGCGCCCATTTGGTTTGTTGTTCCCTCTCTTGGGTCTCGCTCCCTGGTTTTGATAGTTTTCCATCGAGCACATTTCCTGGTATCCGTTGTTTCTCGGGCGTTGATAAGAAAAATGGTCTTGTTGACCACGATTCTGTAACCGTTGAGAATGATGTAATTCTGGAGTAACTGGGGACAGCTCTTGATGTAAACTTCATCCTTGCGACATATTCGCCCCCTGTGAAGGTGCATTCTGATTGGTCATTTGTCTTTGATTACTCAGATGTAGTAAGCTTGGGATACACCCTCCCTTTAGTGTATTCATCCATATCTCTCCTCGGTTTGCTACATTTATGGTTATAAATGTCTGCACATATGTTGTCAGCCTGATTAAAGGCTTTATCAAATGAAGCCTTTACTTGAGAAAATAATAAATCACTGGTAATGCAGCCAATGTGCTCATCCAATACTAATATCAGTTGTTCCATTTTAATGTTGTTATATTTTACCATCAGCCTGAGAACATCTAAACTTGCTGCAGTAAACACAGTTTCAAGTTCTTTTAAGAAATCACTATTGTTAACAGCTCCGTTTGGTAAACAACTAACTCTTAGCCCTCCAGGGACTTGTTGCAGTTCAGTATTTCTTTCTAAATACTTATTCTCTAACTGTATTTTTTTATATTGTAACAGAGAGTCCTCAAACAGTTTAACTCTTACTGCAAGAGTTGGAGCATTACGTACTTGTTGTCTGTTACCACCCATTTCAAAATTAAAGTCAAAAGTATCGTGTACTCACTTTACTCTGTTCAATACAGGAAGTGTTCTCATTAGTTGGTGTAGGTTGTGTCAAAGGCATACCCAAACTACCATAAAGTTGTGATGATGAATCCATACTTTTCTGCATTTGTGCTGTTACACTAGAAAGCTGTAAACTCATTGTTGCAGTTGGTTAGATGAATCCCCACTGGTATTCTTTTCTATAATGTTCTGGTTAGCACCAGGCAGTCCTCCACGCCCAGAAGCTCCTTTAGACATGGTAACCAAGGAAAAAAAATAACAGATAAATTCGAACCACCAAGAAGAAAGACCTCAGTGCCACCAGAAATTTTATTGAATGTTGAGCGCTTTCATCTGTATAAGACCAGACTTCTTCAAAACAACTTACATACAAAAACACTCCCCTTAAATACATTCCCTTAACAAATCACTTAATGCAATTAAAATTGAAAGTTACAACCTTTCAAATCTAAAATAATGCAAACTCCTACATAAAACAACCATGTCTTTTCATTTTTAAAATACTAGAAATACTTGCACATTCATTCAACCCTGAAAATTGTGTTGCATTCAATATCAGTTGCCAGCATAATTCGCATTCCTCTAACTTTTCTGGAACACCTTGTACATCATAATAAATCTGTTGAATAACTAAAAATCCAAATCTATGATCACTACATTTCTCTATATGCCTACTCAGTGCATTGGTTTTAACGTTTTTGGATATATCAGAAATATGTTCATATATCCTAGATTTAAATGTTCTAACAGTTTTTCCTACATAAAATGCAGGACATGCCATGCACTTTGTTTATCTAGCAACATTGTTTACTTGGCAATCAAAATGCGAATGTATATAAAGTTTAATACTATTAAAAACAAAAACGTGCCCTGTTTCCATTATATAGGTGCACTGGTTACACCTTCCACATTTAACGGACATGAAACTTTCATTAACGGACATGAAACTTTTTTCCCCTTTTGGACTTTAATGTATTAGATAACTTAAATAATGAGCAAATGAATTTAACAACAGTGTTAGAATTAGAATTAGAACATGGTGCTATGACTCCTGTGGTTATTTTAAATACAGAAGGTGATTTTAAGTTATTTAATTATTCTAGCAAAAATTTTGATTCACCACATGCAAATTTATTGTCTAACCTTTGTCCCATGTAGAGATGTAAATATAGCAGATGTGTTTATTGATTTTTAAGATGTTTTTACGTAAATTAAATGTAGGTGTTTATTTTTGTAATCAAGTTGGAAATTAGGGTGATGGGGGATGGGTTGTAAAAGGTCAAGTATATTCAACCCACCCCTTAACAATAAATTAGTAGCCTTTGAAAAAACTTGTGAGTCAGATTTTAGACAAGTTTTTAAAAAGAAAAGCAATCTAAAACATGTGTTTTACAATTTGGATGAGGAAGAAAACAAATTATTGTATGATATTATTCACGATAGGAATATACGTTTTTATGAAGCCTGATAAAGGCAATGGCATGGTGATTATGGATCAGGTAGATTATGTGGGTGCTATGAACAATATACTTACTGATGGTATGTATGATGAAGTTTCACACAATGAAATCAATATTGCCTGGCACAGAATAGATTTACTGCTAGAAGATATGATTTTACAAGAGAATACTACATTGGACGAGCACATTTTTATGAAAAATGAATATCCAGTAGTTAGAAGTATATTTGGCATACCTAAAATCCATAAAACCCTAAAAAATCCTCCATTTCAACCTATCGTGGATTCAAAAAGATCTAAAACTTATTTTATTGCACATTTTTTTAGATGAACAGTTTAAAAAAGCATTGCAGGTATTTGATTACATTTGCAAAGACCTATGGCATTTTTTGTCAAATTTAAATAAAGTAGATACAAGGGGGGGTTATTTAGTGACTATGGATGTATGCAATTTATTTAGTGTAATACCTCATCAAACTGACCTTGAGTGGCTTGAAGCACAACTGGTAATCTCGAAAAAATATGAAGGACATAGGATTAATACCTTAATTACCTTAATGGAGGTAGTTTTAAACAACAATTTTATTTTTTTCGAAGGGCAGTTTTTTAGACAGAAAGTAGGTATTGCTCATTTTGAGAATATAATATATTGTTTATCAGTAAATATCAAGTATTTATTTCTAATTATACACATTTTCTGGATGACGTCTTTTTTGTATGGAGAGGTTCCTCAGGTAAATTAGAGGAATTCTTTGAGTATGTTAATTGTTCAGTGGAAGTTTTGAAATTTACTCATGAATATAGTAGAAATAGGATATCATATTTGGATTTTGAAATTTTTCTGGACCTTGAGCAAAGGCAACTATACTCAAAGATTTTTAGAAAATCTACATTCTCGAATGCATATTTGGACCATTCTAGCTGCCCTCATCAGAAGAAGGTAGTGGTGAAGGGCCAACTTGTGAGGGCAGCTAGAATGGTCAAGAGGGATGCAGATTTTGTGGATGAAATTGAATTTATTCTGAAAATGTTTAGAGCCAGAGGTTACCCTGAGCATTTGTTGAATAATTTGCATAAGGAAATTATAGACAAGAGAAATAGGAATATTTATTTACCCATTTTAAACAAAAATAATGACAATCTTCTGAGTTCAGAGAATCAAATTGTGGATAAGGGCAGTATTGAGATTAATGGGCGGTTTTCTTTTGTCTGTACATACAACAAAGATAGTGATGAAATATGTGGCATCATCAAGAAAAATTGGCCCTTATTAATTTTAGATCAGGATTTATTGGACTCTTTGGTAGTACCCCTAGATGTGTCTTTAAAAGAGACTTAAATTTTAAGAATCTTTTGGAGAGGGGTGGTTGTCTAACAAAAGGAGGACACACAAATAGAAAAATAGGAAATTTTAAATATGGAAGGTGTAACCAGTGCACCTATATAATGGAAACAGGGCATGTTTTTGTTTTGAATGGTATTAAACTGTATATACATTCACATTTTGATTGTTTATCTAGCAACATTGTTTACTTGGCAAAGTGCATGGCATGTCCTGCATTTTATGTAGGAAAAACTGTTAGAACATTTAAATCTAGGATATATGAACATATTTCTGATATATCCAAAAAAAGTTAAAACCAATGCACTGAATAGGCATATAGAGAAATGTAGTGATCATAGATTTGGATTTTTAGTTATTCAACAGATTTATTATGATGTACAAGGTAAAATAGTTCCAGAAAAGTTAGACGAATGTGAATTACTTTGGCAATTTATATTGAATGCAACACAATTTCCAGGGTTGATATCCCTAGTATTTTAAAAATGAAAAGACATGGTTGTTTTATGTCGTAGTTTGTATTATTTTAGATTTTAAAGGTTGCGACTTTAAATTTTAATTGCATTAATTAAGTCATTTGTTATGGGAATGTATTTAAGGGGCGTGTTTTTGTATGTAAGTTGTTCTGAAGAAGTCTGGTCTTATACAGATGAAAGCACTCAACATTCAATAAAATTTATGGTGGCACTGAGGTCTTTCTTCTTGGTGGTTTGAGCATAACTAGAGATTTTCGAAGTACAGTGTATGCTTATTACTGTGCATGTATTTCAAAGAGTTTATTTGTGTGCAAAGTGCAACTATTTCATGAAGTACAGTCAAAGTATAGCCATTCCGAAAAGTTTCTTGTGCTGGGTGTGTCTGTTCACAAAGTGCAGCCATTACAGAGTGTTTCTTGCACTGTAAAGAATTGCCTAGCAAGGTACTGCCATTTTGGGGAAATTTCAGTATGCTGTGTACAGTTTATTCGCAAAGTGCAATTACTTCGAAATGTTACTGACTCTTCTTCTTCTTCTGTGACGTCTTCTGCCCAGTTTGTTTCTATTGTGCAGTTATTTGAAATGTTTCTTATACTGATAAGAGGTAATTTCTTGCAGTACAGTAATTTCAAGAGTATTACAGTGCCCGAGAGACTTATTTCGCAAAGTTCAGTTATACAGAGGCTTGTTGTGCTGTTGGGAAAAGTCACAGATACTGGCATAAATTTTTGGCATATGTGCATGTGTTCATGCTTATTTGCAAAACCCTTCACTGGTATATGTTAATATGGCAGATGGATTTTGAAAGCCCTTACCACTTATATTTGATTAGAATATTGCAGAAAATTGGAGAATAGTTGAGCAAGAGTACAATATTTTTATACAAGCAGCTTGTTCCGATAAAGAAGCAGGCACCAGGGCATTCATTTTCCTAAACCTAGCTGGGTCAGAAGCCATTGAAAGAAAGTGTTTATTTCTGTATACCAGCAGTATACGAGGGAAAAGGTGAAAATTGTCATATTGTTGTACAGGCTGAATCAAGCGAAGACCCAGAGTGTTTGAAGTGCAAATTCAGAGAAATGTGTAACCCCCAGACAAATATTACATTAGTGCGACATTTTTTTTACACAAAAGATCAGAAACCAGGGGAAACGTTTGCAGCTTATATAACTGACCTGAAAAACGAAGCTAAAATGTTTCAGTTTGGTGACTTAAAAGATGAGTTAATAATGACAGGCTAGTGTGTGGTATTAATAGTGCTGCTATAAGAAATATTTTGCAGGCACCAGAGCAAATGTAGATTGGATGCAACACGTGGCAAACAGAAGTAGGCATAAGCACATGGCAGCCACAGCCCCTGCTGGCTCACCAGGGAAACCAAATAGTTTTCTAGCAAGTTCTAAGACCTGTTCAGTTAAAGGAGCATGCTCACTGCAGTACAAACATGAATTAGCAAAACTCAAGTCCAGCTTTATTGTTAACTGTCGCAATTGTGGTGCCAGTCATGAGTCTAAAAGAGAGAAATGCTTAGCATTTGGTCAGCAATGTCACAAGTGTAAAAATGTAACCATTTTTAAAAGTTGTGCAAATCAAGTAAACCCCACACAGTTGTAAAGAAAGGTCACACTAAAAAGCAAATTGATCAAGTAGAGCTGTAGCAGTCTACTATGTATGTAGATGGTATATCAGTAATTGGTGAAAGAGCTGATGCAGTGAATTTGTTGGCAAAGAGCAAAGTATTTTATACTGTCCAGATCAATGGTAAATCCACAGAGCTCAAAGTAAACACTGGTTTAAAGTATAATATTATATCAGGGGACAGGTTTGCTAAAGTGAGAATTAATGAGCAACTTATTGTGGCCAGTAGTGCAAAACTTGTTGCTTATGGAGGTGAAGGAATTCAAACTGAAGGCTATTTGGCTAAGAGCAGTTACAGCTTGTTATTCTATGTAGTCCAGAGACCAGTATAGTCATTATTGGGTCTCAGACAGTTTGAGAATGAATCTGCTTTCTTTTACTAAAGAAGTTCATCATATACGTGCATATCCTAGTTCCAGTTTTTCTGAAGCCATTTTCTCAGAGTATGCTGATGTTTTAAATGACAAGTTGGGCAAACATCCAGTTGTGTATTCCATGATGTTAGACCCAGAGGTCACTCCAGTAGTTAGACCAGCAAAAAGTGCTCCGATAGCAATGGAAGAAAAAGTCAAAGCTCAGTTGGATAAAATGGTGCAGCAAGGTGTAATTTGTCCAGTTACAGAACCAACTGAATGGGTGTCATCCATGACAGCTTTAATTGTAAAATTATATAATTGTAAATAATATAACTGTAGACAGTTTTAATTGTAAATTTAACATTCTACTCCTATGTTGCTCTTCTATTCTAACTACTACTTTCAAAAAAAGTGCTCTGACTATTATCTACCTGTTTTTTTTTCTTTACATTATTCTATATATAATACTTGTATTTATGACAAAATGTAATCTGTATATTCTCAAAAATTCTCTTGTAGCCTGCTAGCTGATTGCCTTATTCCACCTGTTTAATACCTGTTAATAATGACAAAATGTTATATCTATTTACTGGAGCTTTTCTCCCCGGGTCTCTGCTGAAAAAGGGCTTCGGCTCAGTCAGACATTCCCGGTCAACAAATGTAAAATAAATAAATAGCAGGCCACAAAAAAAGGCTCAGACAAAATCAGAATATGTATTGACCTAAGAGATCAGAACAATGCGTTAAAGAGACGGCATCATCCAATGTGCACAGTCAAAGAAGTCACAGCTCTAATACTGAATGCCACTGTTTTTTCTGTCTTGGATGCAAAAAGTTCATTTTTGGCAAGTGTGACAAATGACATCTAAAATTTCAGTTGCAACATAGTATCACCTCTATACCTATACAGATTCCTGCCCTGAAGGCAACTCAAATGTTTTATTAAACTGTGTTTTGTGTTGCTACGTTTTATTGCTTTATTGGATTACTTTGTTGCAACTGAAATGTTAGATGTGATTTGTATAATATTTTTGATTGGCTCTTTTAATTTAAGAAGCTATATAAGTTTTTGAATGAGTGTTATAGTTTGTATATAGTCTGAAGAAGCAAACTATGATCCATGAAAGTGCTAACCTTTTAACTCAACTGTTTTATTAAACTGTGTTTTGTGCTGCTATGTTTAATGTTTTGTTGGATTACTTTATCATTGTTTTATTTGACTGTGTCTGTGTACAGCAACTGCTTCTTTGGTTTGTGTGTGTGTGCGTGCGTGCGTGCGTGCGTGTGTGTGTGTGTGTGTGTGTGTCTATATATCTATATATATATATATATATATATATGTGTGTGTATATATATATATATATATATATATATATATATATATATATATATATGGGTCTACTTCAAAAGACTGCCAGACCAAAAGACTGAATCCCAAAATACTGAAAACTCAAAACACTGAAGGATGGAATTTGCCCCTTCTCCGCTGTGGTGCGATCTTGGAGGTGGTATTTTGTGATTCAGTCTTTTGGTTTGTTAGTCTTCTGAAGTAGACCCATATATATATATATATATATATATATATATATATATATATATATATATATTTATATATATATATATATTGGTGAGTACAGCATCTGTCTGGGGATGAAGATGTCTCACCCTCCTGTCATTTGTTGATGTTAAACAGCAATTCTAGCTCTACAAGACTGGTATGTATTTAAAGTAAATTGGAATACTTTGCTGTAGCTAATGTGTGTGTGAAGATAGGTAAAGGCTGTCAGTCTAACCAATTAGAATTTTGTAGATAATTCTGTCATTTGTAAATATTAATGTAAGTCGCAGGCTTGTTCTCTTAAATGTGAAAAGACTGCATTGGATATTGAACAGCAAAAATGTAACAACAGTGCACTCTGCTGTAACAAAGCTAATAAGTCAATTCTTTGATGTCAAAATTTAGAGCTGATATGTCTAGAGGGAGGCATCCTGCCTATTGTTTTAAGACCAGAGTTAATAGCTAGAATTTGCATGTATAAATGTCCTTTATTTTTCTGGTTTCTGACCAGGTATAAAGAATATAAATGTAGTTTCTGTTAGCCTGGGAACACTACAGAAGTGTGAAGAATGATATCATGCGAAGAAGCTCTGTGTTATCAATTTAAAGAGAGGGAATCTGAGAGCTCTGAGCGTTTTGTCTTGAGAACATCCAACATCACCAGCACTGCTTTGCTCTGTATGTAAGTTTATTTTAGAACTGTGTTTTCTCTTAGAAATAGGTAGGAAATAGGAAGATTAGACTTGTTTGTTTTTCTGTGATGTCAATCTTTTCTACTGTATTATTTTAAAAATTTCTCTGTGATCTCTGAACTCTCGACTAGCACTGTGTAGTAAGAAATATTGTCTTGCGTTTTTATTTTTTATTATTAAATATTTTTAAACCTTTTAGCTGTGGCTGTTTTGTGTAGAGATAATTTAAACTCTAAGAGTACATTGCATGTATGTAGTGATACTGTACCAAGCCACTCTAATAAGCCCTGACTATTCAGTCACACTTACCATTTGGATAATAATATTGCACAGTAATAATTGGACACCCTTTCAGAAGGGCCTTTGAGTAGCTGATATTAATGGGTGGTGGCAGCTGGTACTACCTTTTAGACTGGGCAGAAAAGGGGCACATCTGGAGAACCTGTGCCAGCTTCCCCAGGAGTGCCTGTGTGGCTGTATATAACTCTTTACTCAAAGTGTGTGTGTGTGTGTGTGTGTGTGTGTGTGTGTGTGTGTGTGTGTGTGTGTGTGTGTGTGTGTGTCAGCTACTTGGGCAGGGACACAAAGCACTGGTTGGACAGAGAGGGTGCTGGAGGTTTTAGCTTGGCCACTAGGCTGAGATCTGGACCTTATAGCTGTGCCAGTGGGGAGTCTTATTGGGGACCTGGAGAGAAAGGGAGAAACCAGCCCCAGATTGACTGTGATCTTTGTGTGCTCATAAGAGAAAATTGTACTTTACTGTGTGTGTATTTATTATCCGTTCTCTATATGGACGCCCATCACTGGTGTTAGTGGTGAGGATTGAGGCTCCTTGATTGGTGGGCCAGGGCACAAGTGTCACAGTGTGTTTGTGTGAAACAATCTTGGAAACATATTACTGTACCCATTAATTTTTACCACAGTCAGAAAATTGTTGGTGTACTCACTGTCTGTGGCCAAAAATGACTCAACACATAGGCATTATCAAGTTAAACAGTCATTAGTCTGCCTTTGTAGGACTAGTATGAATTTGTGTGAAGCATGTTTGAATTCTTTACTATGGCCTGTTTTTTAATCACTGTCAGAAATAATGTTAGGTATGTACCGTCAATAAAGTAGCTGTGTTTCACAGGTATGGGAAGCTACCTGTAGATAGTTTTATCTTTCACCTGCTGTTGTTGAGCACATATAAACAGCCACTGATCTGGTTTGGCAGGAGCTTTATCAGATAATGTGCTGTATTTACTGGAATTAACATAAAATTATCATTGCTGTATCTTATTCATGCATGTGTGTGTGTGTGTGTGTGTGTGTGTGTGTGTGTATGTGTGTGTGTGTGTGTGTGTGTGTGTGTGTGTGTGTGTGTGTGTGTGTGTGTGTGTGTGTGGAGTGGGGGGTGCTGCATTATATGTATCATGAGTAACAAGGTGGCCATAATTTCTTTCACTTTCCATTACAGTTCCACATCAACACTGTACATGTAGATGTCTATCTTTGGCAGCGGAGCATGACGTGTGTGAAAGCAATTAACTACTTAGATAGTGACACAGCAAATAGCATTCACATTTCACAGTGTTTGCATTTCTGGTTGACTTCTTGGCTATGGTTCCTTCTGTGTAGGGTATGCATGCATTCCCTGTCTCAATGTGGGTTTCATCTGTGTGTGCTGTACTTTTCTCCAAAACTCCAAAGGTAGTGTATTGATAGTCTTGTGATTTGCCTGGTGGTAAGAGTGGTGTGTGTGTGTGTGTGTGTGTGTGTGTGTGTGTGTGTGTGTGTGTGTGTTTGAGTTAGGGTTATGGTTGGGGAGGAGAGAAGGATGGGTGGTGTATGTTTGTGTACACATTTTTGAAGTTTAGGGTAAGGGTAAGGATTAGGTTAGGGGATAGATGTAGTGTTGTTTGTGTGTGTTTGTGAATGTTTGTATGTCTGAGTCTGTCTTTTGTAGTGGCAGGGTTACGGAAAGGTTTTAATGACATTAAGGTGTTGAGTTAGGGTTGGGACAGCATTAGGGTTAGGGTCAGCACCCATTACTAAAGTGGTGCAGGGGGGCATAAGATACTTAAAGTAAGGGATGGAAATAACTTGTGTTATTGTTAAGTTTGTATAACTGCTTTTCACTTATGCTGCCACTAAATCTGCTGCTAATTCACTGACTGTCTTTTGGTTGTACTGACGTAATCTCTTACTAGAAGTCAGTAAACTATATGATTGAGCACATCAAAAATGTCTTGTTATTTTTGCCTCTCTTTTTACTATTGATAGGGTAGAAAATGTGCTGTGAGAATTTCTGAGTGTTTCTGGTTACTAATCAGAGTTATCTGATGGTCCACTGAGATCCTATTTATTGGGGGGCACTGTGGAACTACAGCAGAGAAATCAGTGAATTGGCAGAGCTACAGCTCAGGTGAGAAGGAAATTCTGAAGATGGCAGTATAAAACAAAAGATAATGTTTTATCTGAATAGTGGCTAGGTAGAGGAAGGTAAGTGGCAGGTGCTGCTGAAATATAAACAGAATCAGAGGTGAGATGGAGAGAAAATCTGGAACAATAATAAAAAAAGTTGTACTCCATTATGGCTGACTGTGGAGTCTTGCGAGCAAAGTAGTTGGAAGGGGACATGATATGGAGAACTACTGAAAGGCAAGAGCCTAAAGTGGCAAAACTAGAGCTGCTGGCAGAAATGTTCAAGCCAGTGATGCAGGTATTGATCACCATGACTCATAAAATAAATGATGCCAAGAATAGGTCATAGATGGTAGCAGGGTTTGGAAAAATGTATAAGGTGTTTACCTTACAAACACAAGGTTCAAGGTTTGATCCTTACCTTTGGTAGGAAAATTGGATATGCTTAAAATGTCACACAAGGGTAGTTAGCCTAGTACTTTGTGTATGAACCTATGAGGGGTCAACATGCATTTCATTCGGCTCACAGAAATATGAAATAATGGAAGCAGGTGAAATGTTAAACTTATGAAAGACTGGACAATGGTCTTGATTGAAGAAACCCTTGGTATATATCACCAAATTGAGAGAGTGTATAGGGTGGGGATCAACAAATGGAGAGAGTTCATAGGGTGGGGAGATTAGTGGGTGGCCACCAACAACAGATAATTAGACATATTCTAATAAAGTTGCATCACAAGGGAATGGATGATCAGACACACCACTTGCATTACAGGGTACAACAGTCAAAGTGGCTGAGATATTTTAGCATCACTTCACCACTAGTGGGTTATGCTAGCACCAGAGGTCTGGTGGTACATTTTTGTATTTACACCTCTACTAAATATAAAATGGCAAGAGTGACTATTACAGTCATTCTGGGGAGTATGCCATTGTAGTGGTGACAGGAAGTCCAACAGTGAAAAGGAAATGGAGTGAATGTGGAAGAAGTACATAAGAATGTAAATACTGGACAGTGTGTTGAACATGGTGAAGTTTAATATGAGCAAACAAAAGTGACATTTTGGGGGCAGCTCCAGAAGAATCTCAGAAATATTCCTTATATACTGGTGTGATCCATTAAAGTGCCATAACGCTTTCCAGTTACAGTGAAAAGAAGGTAAGGAAAGGAAGAAGGAATCTAAGATAGGTCCCCTGCCAGGATGTCAGACAGTAAAAGGAGAATATGGGTAATGGAACTAGATTAGGTGAGTGAGGAAGATATATCAGAAGAGGAAGAAAACAGGACAGAGAATGATGGCTGGATGGATAATAGTTCCAGCTTGGGAAAAGAGGGGCATAATGTACAGCTGGATCTGATCACCTGATGGTGAAGATATGTGCAACTAGACTGGAAGCTGTTGAGTAACCCAAGGATCCAGTGACTAATAAGTAATTTGGAGGGCTCAGCAGTTATACCTGGTGTGCATAACAGCTGTGCCTTTTTCCTTTTTTCTTTCTCTGTTGGTTATTCATAACAAGATTTGATCCAGTGAGAAGTGCAGAACATTTGTGCCTTTTTCCTTCTCTTTCTCTGTTGCTTGTACATAGCAAGAATGAGATCCAGTGAGGAGTGCAAAAAGGTTAGAGGATGACAGTAAGTAGAGAAGAAGAGGAACATTTGCAGGGAGGGATGAAGACCATAAGATCAATGGATATACAGTCCAATTCTGAAGGAGACTCTAGTAAAAGAGGCATTAGCGTTACTTTGGAGTCTATAATGATGGGCCTGTGCCAAAATGCCAGAAGGTAAGATTTTCAATTTTTATATTTGAAGAGGACCATACTAAACTGAACACTGCTCACTGCACTATGGTGAAGAAAATGTAGAGTTTGTGGGAATGGCTTGTGAATATTTTGTTATTATCACTTACTGGTAAGCATTATTGTTTAGTCTGGCAAGCATTATTGTTATGTAAAATTGATACAGAAAATATAGTATATTATAACTGGCTTGATTAAACAGATTATGATTTTCATGCATAAAACATTTATGAATTTTAAATTTGAAATATATGTTTTTGATGTTGGATTATACATATTTTTTTACATGTGACTGATCATGTGATTAAGGATTATGATTTTAAATAGAATGGGGTGTTGAATTGTTTTATTCAGATGAAGTATTTTGAAGTTGAAGATGAAAGCACGTAATATCTGCTAATAAAAGGTCAGTTGGTTGACAGTGGATAGCATGGATTTTCTTTACTTATTATAGATATGTGTTAACTGTATAGTAAATAAACATTTAAATGCTTGCTTCTCTGTACTGACACTTATAAGTCAGTTACCTGAGCACCTAAAACATACATATTAGTTCTATTTAATATGGCTCTACAGGTTGGTAGGACAAAGCTCTATGAAGAAAATCAGAAAAAACTAAGGACTGGGGAAAACAATGAGTGTCTGTAAAAAAATAATTACAATTCATTTGACCATAATAAGTAATTATATACAGAAAGACAAAAAGAGTATAAAAAGAGCAATAACACCCCACCAAATCTGAGGATATGTTTTATTATCAAAATGCAAAGACATTGAAGCTGGTGTGGTCAATATTAGCATTTTGAAATTTAACACATAAAAAATTTCAAAACATCTAAAACAAAACTACACTGCTTTTCCTCAGTCTCCACACAGGTTTTGTACCAAGTGAATGGAGAACAGCTATAATAATTCCCCTGCATAAGAGTAAACCTTCCACAGACCCAGGCAGTTACAGACCCATAGGTCTGAGCAGTCCCATATGGAAATCCTTGGAAAGTTTTATCATAGAAATAATCATTAGGGACATAGAGAACCTTCAAACACTGGCCCTGTCTCAGTTTGGATTCATTAAGGACAGCTTATATTTACTCAACCTGGTGCACTTTTTTTGAAAAGGTTACCAAAGCAATGGATGAAGGCAAAACAGTGCATACCACATACCTTGACCTGGACAAAGCTTTGGAGACAATCCTCCACTCAGGAATGTGAGAAAAACTAAATAAACTGGGAATAAAAAACAAACAAAAAAGGCAGACACTGGATTTTCAAGTAAAAAAAGGTTAGCACTTTTTGTCAAGTTTTATTCCACTCAACTTCTTCAGATAAAGGTGAAGCAAGACAAATTAGTTTAAATACCACACTTAAAAGGTCACATGGCATACTCATCCATTAATTCTTAAAAATATACAAATATATTTAGCATTAAATAAATTGCCACTTATATCTTTAAAAACTTGTTGACACTTAAAGCATACATCCTAAAAACACATTCACTAGACTACCTAAGTAGAAATTCATAAATCATTTATATGTTGAAGCATGAAAATTGTCATTGGAAACAAAGCACCACAAGATAAGAAATATGCAGGGGATAAGGGGGGGGGGGTGGAGAATGGTGTAAGTGTAAAGTAACAAATAGTCATCTTTGTAAACTTTTCATCTTTAACACACTGGCTATAGAGCACACATCATTCAAACCAGGTTTTATGTATGCCCTAGTTCTTATTTGCCAATATAATTCCCGCACCTCCAATTCTACACTTAAGGGACCCCCCCATGTCATATTCAATTTGATCAATAGCTCTAAACAAAAAGGAATGCCCTGGGTTTTCCCTCACATGCTTAGGCAGGGCATTTTCGATCTTCCCCTTTTGGATGTTGTAAAGGTGTTCATATACCCTCTCTCTCAATTTACGCTCGGTTATACCTATATAATAACCACTGCAAGACTGGCACTGGGCTACATAAACTACCCTAGTAGAGTTACAATTCAGTCTTGCCCTGTTGGAATAGTCAACACCCATTATTTTATACTTATTGCCCGTGCACATATACCTGCAATATGCACAAGCTTCACACTTGTAAATTCCAGGCATCCTAGCTGAAATATCTGGCTTAATTTCAAGTAGGCCGTTGAAGTTTTTAGCTCTCCAGATCCTAACTTTTCCAACCTCTCATCTGTGTTTATTATTTCCCATTTCTTCCTTAGCACATGTTTAATAAGCCAGGAATTTGGGCAAAAGGTGGTAATAAATGAGTGAGGGTAATTACCTACTTCGTTACTCTTTTCTTCCACATTTTGACCTTGTCCTCTATTCTGGTTATTACCCCCATCCAAAAAACTAAGAATTGCTTTTAAATGCCCTGTGGCCCTCTTATTGATAACATCATCAGCCAATTTGTAGAGCAAGCCATTAGGGTACCCCCTCTTTTGAAACATCTACACTAATCACACTCAGCTAAAAAATCAGTTTCAAAAGTGCACATACATGCAGCCCTGACCATTTGGCCCTTAATCATCGCTCTTTTTTGGTGTTTCGGATGTGCACTAGAATAGTGTAGTAGTAAGTTGGGGTATGTATCCTTATGATGGATTTTTGCTTTATAACATGCTTTAACCCTATCCTTACTCAGTTCCACATCCAAAAATGGTATCACCTCATTATTAAATGCATACGTGAAAGAAAGAAAAGAGGTAGACTCATTGCAATACTTCACAAATTCATCAAACACACCCTGATTTCCTTCAAATATTATAAATATGTCATCTAGGTATCTAGTATAGTAAAATATCTGCCCCCTATATGGGTTAACATCACTATGGATAAATGTGTCCTCCCAATACGCCATTACCAGATTAGCTAAACTGGCTCTGACTGTTGAACCCATAGCGACGCCACTAGTTTGTAAGCAATGGACCCCATTGAATAAAAAGTAATTATTAGATAAAATAATGTCTAGTAATTCCTGTATTAAGGCTATTTCAGACCGTAATGCTTCTGTCTTAGACAACAACAGGCTGACCCATTTGATTCCCACTTCGTGAGGAATAACTGTGTATAGATCCTTCACATCCACGGTAGCGAAGTGGAAATCTGCTTGGTAGTTAAGCCTGTTGATGCTATCAAGAAAAGTCCAGGAATCCTTACAAACATATGGTTCCTTTTAAACATAATTCTTCAGTATCCCATCTGTAAATCTGGCTAGGGGG
Source organism: Protopterus annectens (assembly GCF_019279795.1). Taxonomy (NCBI): domain Eukaryota; kingdom Metazoa; phylum Chordata; order Ceratodontiformes; family Protopteridae; genus Protopterus; species Protopterus annectens. Next base: position 1,498,993,197 of record NC_056729.1, read on the forward strand.
TATGTTACAGAATTTCACCCATCCACAATAGGACGCAATGGGGGGTTATCCAGATCTTTATAGATTTTGGTTGTCCTGAACGATTGGATGGGAGAAAGGAAATTCACCCCAGGGATCACGTCAGTCGCCCTGCTAGACAGGGGTCCAGGAAAGTAAATAATGTGGGAAGAAATAGCCAGGGAATTGTTATGGCTAGGCTTGTATAGGCCCTAGGGCTGATAGCCTAGTACCAACCTATGAACCTATGAATATTACCGATTGGGCTGACATAGTAAAATAGTTACAAGTCACTAGGTCAATACGATTCTCGATGAATAAATCTTTGACGTATATTTTAATACGCCTATAGGCCTGATTGATGTCATTCAAAAACACCTTCTTATAGGTGTCTGTAGCCAACATCATATTCATCCTGTCGTTATAATCAAATAGATCGAAAAAGACCAAAGCTCCCCCCTTATCCGCTTTCATCACTCGAACACCCCCATTTCTTACCTCTTCTAATAAATCCCACTCATCCTGGGTTATGTTAGATTTCACAGCGGTCTTACCAAATAGCCCTAAATTCCTGAAATCCAGTTTGCATATTTTTTTCAAATACTTCTATAACTGGATGCAGGGGGTATTAAATGTGCTTGGTACCCTAAATTCACCTGGAATATTAAAAGGGCCATCAAAAAGTAACTGAGATTTAGCTTACGTGTGTACATTTTTAAATCAATAATGGTCCTACATACATCCATTTTCTGTATTGGCACAAATGTGAGGCCCCTACCTAGCAGGCTAATTCAGGTTTCACAGAAAAGCCAGAATAATTAAATATTTTAAAGTCACCTTCTGTGTTCATGACTAAGGTATAAACAGTTTGGTCGACCCCAAAATCCACATTACTTTTGTCAACAGTACCTTGATTCTTGGTTAATAGATCAAAACACAGCTCATTTGAGCTCAACCTCATCTCTTGCATCCCCGGCATTTGTTGTTGTTCGGTCTCCTCGCGTTCCTGCTGTTGTTCCATTGGGGTAACGGGTTGCTGTGGTATGGATCCTCTTGAAAATTTTCTTGCCGTCAGCCCCCTTCATCACTGTTCCTTTTAGGGTCCTCCTTAGATTTATTCCCAAGCCGTTCACTCCTTCTTGGTCCCTCTTGCCCTTGGTTGAAGCTATTAGCCTCATAATCCACTCGTTGGTACTCTCCCTCTTGTCGAATCCCTTCTGAAGCTGCTTGGTTCATGGCCTCATTATGTAGTAAGAAACCACGCTCATCTACGCCATGCCAGTTCCACTGTTGTAAAGGGGGAGATTCCGGATATGCTGTCTCCTTCCAGTATTCTTCAAAATCACGATCAAGTTTTTTAATTTTGAAAGTCCTAAGCTTTTCCATCTGTTTATCAATACTGGTAAACACCCTATTATAATCGTACTGATATCAATGAAAGATAATGTGCTGTTTGATCAATTCATCTAAATCATTGATCTCTCCCATAAGGGTGTCTGTCTTAAGATGGTAATGTTTGATTAGTACCTCAAGCAGCTCCAGCCCCTATTGATCAAAAAGTTTAATTAAATCTATGTGAAATGCTGAATTTGGAATCAACCCTGTAGGGTAACACCAAGACCTCTGTCCCTTTGGGAACTGCCACGTCTTCAGGCATTCTCGTAGGTACAGAATCTCCAGTTGGTGTTTCTTCAGTTTAAGAGATTTAAAGTTCAAAGTCTTTAGACTTTCCACCAGTGTGGTATTACAATTTTGTTGCATACTAAAGTTCGTTCCATGATGTTCATTGCATAGTTGTTGGTTCATCTGTAGCCATTCATTTAAAGGAACTGCATTCAGAAGCAAATTTAAAATTCCTCCCACTGGTGCTTGTTCATTATGAGCTGTTAAAGTGCCAGAAGAAACATCAGTTAGACGGCTATTAGTCAGACTGCTATTGCTCGAATCAGTCCTGGGTCATTCCTGGAAGCTGGAACGCATCAGTGGCTGAGTAATAACATTCTCCTGGCCACAAGCCCCAGGATTATTAGGAGAAATCAGTTTCCCTTGTGTGTTTTGCTGCTTTCCACTGTTGATCAAGTCAAACAGTGCTTCAGCTTTTCTACTTAGGTTAGAAATGGCTAAAGCCATTCGGCTATTCTCCATTCCTTCAATTTCCACACCATTTTCTTCTTCTAAATCCACTTGTGAAAATAAGGGATTACTTGAACTGATTCCAGCTGTCATACTTCAAAAAACAACTCCAAAAAACAAGCAAAGCCAAAAACAAACTAGTAAAAACAAACAAAAAAGGCAGACACTGGATTTTCAAGTATAAAAAGGTTAGCACTTTCGTCAAGTTTTATTCTACTCAACTTCTTCAGACAAAGGTGAAGCAAGACAAATTAGTTTAAATACAACACCTAAAAGGTCACATGGCATACTCATCCATTAATTCTTAGAAACGTACATATATATTTAGCATTAAATAAAATGTCGCTTATATCTTTAAATCTTGTATACATCCTAAATACACATTCACTAGACTACCTAAGTAGAAATTCATAAATCATTTATACATTGAAGCATGAAAATTGTCAGTGGAAACAAAGCACCACAAGATAAGAAATAAGAAGGGGATAAGAAGGGGGGGTGGAGAATGGTGTAAGTGTAAAGTAACAAATAGTCATCTTTGTAAACTTTTCATCTTTAGCACACTGGCTATAGAGCACACATCATTCACACCTGGTTTTATGTATGCTCTAGTTCTTATTGGCCAATATAATTCCCACCAATTCTACACTTAAGGGACCCCCCCCCAATCTCATATTCAATATGATTTCCACTTTGCTACCGTAGATGTGAAGGATCTATACACGGTTATTCCTTTCGAAGTGGGAATCGAATGGGTCAGCCTGTTGTTGTCTAAGAGAGGAGCATTGCGGTCTGAAATAGCCTTAATACAGGAATTATTGGACATTATACCATGACCGCCCCAAAACGTGCACGCTGATTGGCCAGCGTGCCCGTTGTAAATCGAGTTATACTAATGGAAAAAAGTCCGGTCGCCCGGACTTTTTTCCATTAGTACTCTATCTCGCTATGTTAAATGGGTTTAACATGGCGAGACAGCTTTAAAATAAGCAACGGAGATCTCCGTTGCTTATTTTAAAGCTGTCTCGCTATGTTAAACCCATTTAACATAGCGAACAATGTTTAAAACAGCGGAGAAAGCAAGATCTCCGTTGCTTTTTATGTCTCGCTATGTTAAATGAGTTTAACATAGCGAGACAGTTAAAATAAGCAGCGGAGATGTCCGTTGCTTATTTTAAACTGTCTCGCTATGTTAAACTCATTTAACATAGCGAATTTTAAAAAGCAACGGAGATCTTGCTTTCTCCGTTTTTGCTACAACTCTGATGTACTGCGAGGCGCGCAGTACATCAGAACTGCCGGATGCCAGGCATCTGCGGAAGGGCAGTAATCAGGCATTATACTATGCCATTATTTAAGAAAAGGAATAGTTTCTTTTCTTAAATAATGTCATGTATAATAGCAATAACCGCCTGGGTGTGGGTAATGCTAATTACCCACGGTTGGCTTTGTTTGGTCCCTCGGGCTTCGCCCTCGGGACCAAACCACGCCAACCGTGGGTAAATTTAGCATTACCCACACCCAGGCGTGGGTTATTGCTATATTATTTTATCTAATAATTACTTTTTATTCAATGGGGTCCATTGCTTACAAACTAGTGGCGTCGCTATGGGTTCACCAGTCGGAGTCAGTTTAGCTAATCTGCTAATGGCGTATTGGGAGGACACATTTATCTATAGTGATGTTAACCCATATAGGGGGCAGATATTTTACTATACTAGATACCCGGATGACATATTTATAATATTTGAAGGAAATCAGGGTGTGTTTGATGAATTTGTGAAGTATTGCAATGATTCTACCTCTTTTCTTTCTTTCACTTATGCATTTAATAATGAGGTGATACAATTTTTAGATGTGGAACTGAGTAAGGATAGGGTTAAAGCATGTTATAAAGCAAAAATCCATTGTAAGGATAGATACTCCAACTCACTACTACACTATTCTAGTGCACATCCGAAACACCAAAAAAGAGCGATGATTAAGGGCCAAATGGTCAGGGCTGCATGTATGTGCACTTTTGAAACTGATTTTTTAGCTGAGTGTGATTAGTGTAGATGTTTCAAAAGAGGGGGTACCCTAATGGCTTGCTCTACAAATTGGCTGATGAGGTTATCAATAAGAGGGCCACAGGGCATTTAAAAGCAATTCTTAGTTTTTTGGATGGGGGTAATAACCAGAATAGAGGACAAGGTCAAAATGTTGAAGAAAAGAGTAACGAAGTAGGTAATTACCCTCACTCATTTCTTACCACCTTTTGCCCAAATTCCTGGCTTATTAAACATGTGCTAAGAAAGAATTGGGAAATAATAAACACAGATGAGAGGTTGGAAAAGTTAGGATCTGGCCCACAGATAGTTTTTAGGAGAGCTAAAAACTTCAATGGCCTACTTGAAATTAAGCCAGTTATTTCAGCTAGGATGCCTGGAATGTACAAGTGTGAAGCTTGTGCATATTGCAAGTATATATGCACGGGCAATAAGTATAAAATAATGGGTGTTGACTATTCCAACAGGGCAAGACTGAATTGTAACTCTACTAGGGTAGTTTATGTAGCCCAGTGCCAGTCTTGCAGTGGTTATTATATAGGTAAAACCGAGCGTAAATTGAGAGAGAGGGTATATGAACAACTTTACAACATCTGAAAGGGGAAGATCAAACATGCCCTGGCTAAGCATGTGAGGGATAACCCAGGGCATTCCTTTTTGTTTAGAGCTATTGATCAAACTGAATATGACATTAGAGGGGGGGTGTCCCTTAAGTGTAGAATTGGAGGTGTTGAAATTATATTGGCAAATAAGAACTAGAGCATACATAAAACCTGGTTTGAATGATGTGTGCTCTATAGCCAGTGTGTTAAAGATGAAAAGTTTACAAAGATGACTATTTGTTACTTTACACTTACACCATTCTCCACCCCCCCTCCCTTATCCCCTTCTTATTTCTTATCTTGTGGTGCTTTGTTTCCATTGACAATTTTCATGCTTCAACGTATAAATGATTTATGAATTTCTACTTAGGTAGTCTAGTGAATGTATATTTAGGATGTATGCTTTAAGTGTCAACAAGTTTTTAAAGATACAAGTCTCATTTTATTTAATGCTAAATATATGTATAAATTTTTAAGAATTAATGGATGAGTGTGACCTTTTAGGTGTGGTATTTAAACTAATTTGCCTTGCTTCACCTTTGTCTGAAAAAGTTGAGTGGAATAAAACTTGACGAAAGCACTAACCTTTTTATACTTGAAAATCCAGTGTCTGCCTTTTTTGTTTGTTTTTTACTAGTTTGTTTTTGGCTTTGTTTGTTTTTTGAAACTGGGAATAATCCCATATGTCACCAGCTGGATTGACAACCGGCTTACAGATAGGAAGCAAGAAATCAGAACAGGGGAAGTTACCTCCACAAAGAGAGCAGTCAATACTGGAGTCCCCAGGCATCTACTTGTCTGAAGTAAAACTGGATACCAAAGGGCTCTGGCTAACTAAGTTTGCAGATGACTGCAAGCTAGAAGCAGTCTTTGAATCCCCAAATGATTTAGCCATCAAGCAGAAAGGTTTGCCCCAAATAAATAATGGGTGCTAAAATCGTGGACTGAAACTAAATGCGAAAAAATACATTTTTAAATCTTTTTGGGAAGCCATCTAACCTGGGGAACTACTGCATTGACAATAAACCCCTAAAAGATGACCCACTTATTCAGGATTTGAAAACTTAAGTGTACAGTGAGCTAACTTTCGACCAACATGTATCCATTGTCATAAGAAAGTCCTCCTGTATTGCACAGCTTATAAACACTGGGACTGTGTCTAGATCTAGGGATACCATTGCCCCCCTTTACTCAGCCCTCATTAGGCCAGCCATTGAGTATAATGCCCACTTTTGCATGTATCTGTCCAGACACATCCAACAACTGGAACACCCACAGAGATACCTTAGTAAAAGGATACAACTCCTAAACAATATGTCCTACATGGACCGACTCAAAGACCTATCACTGTACTCGGTAACATACAGACTGCTAAGAGGTGCCTATGTCTGGTATATGAGTCATCCTCCGACCCATTACTGATGGATTTATTGCACATTAGCAAGTCAAATGGTATCAGAAATAGTTGGTCTAAGGGTATAAACCTCTTCTGCAACATCAACAGAATGGTTTGGAGAGAAAGGTTTATCTCGCAGAAAATACCAGTGCTCTGGAACAGACTCCCCATCAACGTAAAATTGAGCTCATCCCTGTCCATATTCAAATGCAATGAAGGTCTATGGATGGAAAACAGAAATTTTACTGCAGGACTACCATCTGTGTTACTAATAGACAGATGCAGCTGTTAAATGATTTATCCCATGCATGGGCCCCGTCAGTTATCTGTGGTGAGATCCCAGGTATTCTCAGCAATGGGATGGGTAAGGGCAATCTAACATCAAATGGGATAGTTTAATTTAAGTACCAAAACTGAAACTGGATAGGCTTAAAATGTCCTGCAAGTTACAGGGTTAGGGTTAGCAGTAATAAGGTGGTGCAGGCCCTAACCTTGCCCTTGACCATACCCCAACACTGACCCTGCACCTTACGTTTCAACAAACATTTTCTTAACAATACTACTAAACAAGGAAGCTCAGACAAACACATGTACTTCACTACAAATATGTCCTCACTAAACCCTACCCTAACCAAACCTAGCCAGACTTACATAAACACTCCTACCTCCTAATGTTGAAACCTTCAGAATATCTAAAAATGCCAGCATAACTTTCCAAAACCCTCATTTGTATTACCTTAAAGCATTCAGTGTTAACATTCAACTCAGATCTTAAAATGTCGGTGAATAGCACAAGTTACCTTATTTCACAATGGATCACTCCTTCGATCAGCAGTTGATTTAACAGAGTAAATAACACCCACAAATTTAGATATCTTGATAGAAGAAAGAAAAAACATACAAATGTTTTATCAGTGGGGTTACAAAACTGGATGAGACAAATCTTTTTTATGGAATTCTATTTTGCGGTGTACTGCTCAGCAATATGCTATAGTGCGGGTGATGAAAAAGAAATCAAAAATTCAAAGTAATATATATTTATTTATTTGTTAACTGGGGTAGTGCACTGATCCACAGTAATTATTTTCAGGTTCAGCTCAGGGACATAAAAAATAATAAAGAGGCAATTAGGTTTTACATAAGTGCAAGGTAAAATAACCCAAACAATTAAGAGCCAAATACTGCAATTTTGTGAATGTACTAAATGAAAAAGCCGAGGTTTGAAGAAGTTTTAGAGAGTATTACATGCAGTGATGGTACACTATGAACACATTCTGCTAAACATAATATTTACAAAAGTTGTTGCTGAAAAGAGAAGTGTGAAAGAGTAGAGACAGACATGTTTGGAGAGTAGTGAGATGTAGTCACGGAGTTATTAGAAGGGTGTATTGTGCAGTTGTAATATTTAGAAGGATAAAAAGAATGGGTGTAGTGTAATGAGGAGGTGGAATTGTATGAGAAAGTAAATAAGGGAATTTGTGCAGTAAGATGACAGAATTTTAGTGTGGAATAATTTCTGTTCAGTTGTACTACTTGAATGTATTGAGTATTAATAATGACTCATTGGAGGTTACTAGACATGTGGTCCATGAGACCACTCAGGAGCCCACCCCAGTTTTCATGGAGCACTGTCTGATTAAGTGATTTGTTCAGAATCATAGAATAGGCAAATGGAGGGTTGAAGGAATCAAACCCTGGACTTCAGGGACTAGATTGTTAACCGTACATAACCTCTATGTTGATTACTATGATTAGTTAGTGAGGATTGTAACTATGTGATGGTAACTTGAGCATTGTGACTACATGATGGTAATGTTTTTGCAACATTTGCATTGTCCCCGCATAACAGAATTTTAGATAATTTTAGATAATAATAATGTATGAATTTTGTACATGTAGGAGGGGATTCCCATATCTTGGGACCAAGAATTGAGAAGTAGTGATCTGTGCATTTCTGTCTACTTTGAGGGGCATAAAGGTTTGGGGTTGCCTGTGAAAGTGATCTCATATTATAAAGAGAGGGTGAGTCCCAGACTCTTCCTGCGGGGTAAGAAAAGAATTGAAATTAAGGATTTTAAAAATCAGAGATGCCAGATAGAGTTGTTCTAAGAGTTATATTTTGAATTTACATGTGTAGAGCAGTGACACTCTCTTTTTGGTGACAGGTTAATGAATGTACAGATGCTATTCAATGGGGATTATGATTATAATGATATTAGTTTTTTTATACAGCAGAAGTGACTAGTAGAGTCTGTATTTGAGCTGGGGAAGGACTCCTTTTCCTATGGCTGTTTTACCAACAGTGATAAGAAAGTGAAGTATATATATATATATATATATATATATATATATATATATATTTTTTTTAAAGAAACATCTTTATTAAATGATCATATATGACATAGCCTGCTTTACATTTATATAAATCAAATAAACCATAGCAACACAATCTCAGTTGCAAACATTATATACATTCCAAACCATGCCAACACAATTGCAGCTGCAAACATTATACATCACTTTTAACTTATTCAGTCATTGTCAGCCATTACATAGCTCATTCAAATCCTGCCTTCTTTTAAGCCTCGTTTCCCTCTGCTTGTATTGATCTCACAGCAGCCATTTTTTCTATGTAATTTGCTTCCACCCTTTTCAAAGATCCCAGTTCCAGTTGTTTTATCTCTGTTGCTATCTTCGCTACTTCTAGTACAGTTGGTTTAGACTCTGATGTCCATTTTCTAGTAATTGCTTTTTTGGCAGCCACCATAATTAGACTCAGCAAGGCCTTACTATGTCTAGGAAATTCCGATTCTGTATCATAGCTCAAAAAAATAATTTCCCTAGTTACTCCAATTTGCTCACCCAGCATCCTCAACAGAGCAGTCTACAGGGAATCTTTAAAGTCTGCCAACTCATTACACTCCCAGAAAATATGTCCCCAGTTACCTCTTTCTTATACCTCCAGCATTTGCTGGCTACCTGAGGAAAAATTCTTTGAAGTCTGCTTGGGGTATAAAAATACCTATGTAAACACTTCCAGGCAACGATCCTAAATCTTCTAGATTTTGCTGCATATTTGGGAGACATACATATACCCCCCATTGTTTCTTTGTGAATTGCTTATCTAATCTCTTTTCCTATCCTTCCTAACCTCTTCTGATTGATTCTTATAGTTATCATGCAATATTTTATATGCTTATTGGCAACTTCTGTTCTAGATTTTACTAAAAACTCTACCAGTGCCGGTCTTTTGTTTAGGATCCCCCAAATTTCTTTCTCTTTGCCTATACTCTGATATCAATTCTTGATATGGAAGGCAATCTCTAGTCTGCAGTATAAATAAATTCTTGGCGTCTTCCCATTCTATTACCTTTTACTCGCCAGTTCTTTGCTCCTAATACCTTGGTTCCTTTGCCAGTTTTCTCCAATATATTCCCACCTCTTCTTGCTTATTGTCCATATCCCTAATTGCAGTCATCGCTATCAGCAGAATTCCTTTCTCCATTCCTGTGTTGGCTTAGTTCTTAGAGGACCTTCTGCTACTTTTTGAATATAATATTCTGTATGATTATTGTTCTCCTTAAAGGTCTGCATCCAAAATCCCAGTCTCTCCCTGTTACTTGAGCTTCCCCCCATTTCATTATCATCCCTTTCTACTTTGAATTATAGTTTTCTGCTTGTGCTAGATATAGGAGTCTTAACTGTCTTGCTGTGAAATACCCCTTCAACTCAGGTAATCCCAATCCGCTTATCTCACTTGACTCTTGCCATCTTCACCTCCCAGATAAAATCCTTCAGCTCTAGATTAATTGCTATCCACAACTTCTCATCTTGTTGATAAAAATATGCCTGACCAGTGTAAAAGACTAAAGGGAATGCAAACTTTTTAACTGCTTGTATCTTACTATCAGTATCCATATACAAGAGCTTCCATTTTCTCATTTTTTTTGTATTGTTTAGTCTCTTCCCACATACCCTTAGCTGCCACACCTGTATCATTTTTAATCCATACTCCTAAATACTTCATTTTATCATGTCCCCATAAATAAGGATGTTGCTGAACCAATTTGTATGTGGGTACATAATTTACTGCTATTGCTTTTCTTTTAGCTTCATTAATTTTGTATCCCAAAAAGGTTTGAAACTGTCTCAATATGTTCCACAGCACTGTAATGTCCCTTTCTGGTTTTGTCGGGTATAAAATAATGTAATCTGCACATAGAGCCAGTTTTTCCTTGGCTACCATACCAATTATATCCTTGAATTTCTCAGTCCCTTATTTTCTTTGCAGATGATTCTAAATATAATGCAAATAAGAAAGGAGAGAGATGACACCCCTGCCTAGTTCCTCTGCTGAAGCAGAGATTATCAGAGAGGACCCCACCAACTTTAATATTTGCCTCTGATCCTTCACATATCCTCCTAATCAACCTTATAATTTTATCAGGGAATGCAAATGCTTCCATTGCCCTGCCCATAGCTTACTCTGTTAAATGCTTTCTCTGCATCAAGACACACCAACAACAGTAATATTTTCTTACATTCAGCTTTCCTCTGGGTCATCACTGTTTTATTTATGCTGTCAAATGTTTGCCTCCCCTCCACAAAATTACATCGATCCCTATCTATCAATTTTGGCATCACTTTTATTTTTATTTTATTTAACATTTGTTAACCGGGAAAGTCCGACTTGGAACGAAACCATTTTCAGCGGAGGCCCGGGGAGAAAGGCTCCAGATGCATGTCTTTGTAATGTGGGAGGAAACCAGACCACCCAGAGGAAACCCACATGAATGCAGGGAGGACATGCAAACTCCACACAGATGGCACCCCTGCCGGGAATTGAACCGGAGAACCTCTTGCTGTGAGGTGACAACGCTACCGCTGCACCACTGCTTCTTCCCCCATTCTTTTAGCCATTATAGACACAAGCACTTTATAATAATTATTTAGTATTGAAATTAGCCTTTATGAAGCTGGATCTGATGGATCTTTACCCTGTTATGTATTACAGCTTCTTTCTTCCAGGATGCTGGCATTTCTCCTTCTCTTAAAATACTGTTAAACAAAACCTTCCAAATCTTCATCAGTTTTTTCCCCTCCTAGCTTCCAAACTTCCACAGGAATACCATCTAGTCCTGGGGACCTTCCTGTAGATTGGGTATACATCACAATTTTTATCTCATGTCCTCCTATCCTGTTAGTAAATGAGCTTCATCTCCCTCTAGCCTTGGTATGTTTAATTCTTCCATAAACTTTCCCATTTGTAGCTTTTCTTGATTTCCATATTTCTTTGCTGTATACAGACTTTCATAGAATTTCCAAAATATTTCTGATATTTTGACAGGATTCCTTGTTATTTTCCTTGTTATAGGCTCCCTAAGCTTGGTGACAACCCTTTATACTTTCTGTTACCTAAGTTGTTATGGTAAAAGTTTTTGTGATCTAGAGTTATTATACAAAAAAAAAACAGTTGCTTAACAGTAATCTTTCTAAACTCATGCATATTATTGAGGTAATCCCTTACTTTCTGTTTAGCATTCTGTAGTTGCTCCTCTTCTTGATCTCTGAGATTCCCTCTTTTTTTCAATAATTTAATATTTGTCAGTCCCTCTAAATAATTCTTGTCACTTGTTAACCATATCTCCCTTTCTTTTATTTCCACCCCATTTTAAATTCCACTTTTATTTTATCCCACTCCCTAGCTATATTTTAGTAGAAGTTTCTATCTTCTCTAATAACTCCTGAGTAATTTCTACTACCCATTCCTTAAATTCCTCTCTTTTCAACAGATAGGTGGGAAGGTGCCAGTGTCTCATTTTGATTTCATTACCCTGTGCTTTTATTTTAGTTATTATTGGTGCATGATCTAAAATAGTTACTGGGTGCATATCAAGACCTTCAATTAAATGCACATGTTCGTGTGAAATTTAAATTCTGTCTTGTCTAGCTCAGTTTTTGTATCATGGGGGAAATATGTAAACTCACTCCAAATTCCTAGTACTAAATTCACATCTTCCATGCCAAGTATTTTCATAAATTTCTTTAATGATCTACCCTCCTCTGCCATAGTTCCCTTTCTGGGCCACCAGACACATCCTCACTGTTGCAAATCAAATTTCATTCCCCACCTATAAGTAATATTCATAGGTTCATAGGTTCATTCCTTGCTGAAAGCTGATTATTTCTCCCAGAAGTTTTCTTAGCTCCATAGTAGCAGTTTTAGGTGAAATATAAACATAGCCAGCCTTAGGCGCCTGTCTAGTAATGGCACTTTTCCAGTAATCTGGATGGTATAGGTAGATCATGATGGGGGCACAGGGTGGTGTTGGGGGAGTGCTATGTAGACCTTTTGCCTGGGCACCAGTTGACCAAAGGCCAGCCCTGAATATAAATACATGTCAGTGTAATCTTCCTCCCTTACCAGTAACCCAAATCTACCATTGTTGTATTTTTTCCTCTTCTGTTACTATTGGAGCTCATCTTACAATTAATATAAGTGCTCCTGTCTTCCTTTGTCCCAGGTATTCTGCTGAATAACCTTCCTGAAAACCTTTCTTTATCAAATTTACATGTTCAGTTTTTTCATATACATTTTCTGTAGCATAGTCATTTGCACTCTACATTTTTAATACAGTTCAGTACTCTTTCTTTTTTGTATTTATCTCTCAGACAAATAACATTTAAAGATATCATAGATATTATAGAAAGAATCATATTCTTGAGGGATTATCATTCCCACCATTTATGTATAACAGCCTTTTTGTTTAATGTCTAGTTCCAGCTTTTGTCTTACATGCATCCACTGTTTGGCAGGTTAATCTTTTATACAATTGTTTCTTGTCATCTCCAGTTGAGCCTATGTTACATCTTGCAAAACTTTTTGTTTCAAATAAAAAAGTAAACACAAACACACACACCCAATACCCCCCAAACCTACTATATTAATAGTAACACAAAAAAACTATGTACATCTTCAAATATTGAAGTTTTATCCCTTAACAGGAACAAAAGTTCCAAACTGACACCCACACACAGACTTGTGCAAAACAGAGAGAAAGAGTATCCATGCTAAGATTAATGGTAGACCCTGTGATTCTATTAAATGCTGTCTGGTTTTGCCTTTATCTTTATAACTCTCCCAGCTGAGAAAACACTTGAATGTTTTCAGAAAACATTTTCTCCAAGCCATTTCTCTTTATCAGATTGTCTGCTAGTGACACAAACATCAGATACAGGACTGTTTATTGGGAAAAAAGACCTTTCATTTTCTTGTTTTCTGTTAAAACTTGTTATTATAAAGCTAACGACCTTAACCCAGTCATTCCCCTATGCAAGAATGAGAAAACGTATACTAATTTTTTTTATGCTCTTTTAACCAGATCCCTTTTTCTTTTTCTTTTTTTTTAAGTGGGGTATATTGTTGACCAAGGAAAGGAACATGTTGACTTTACCTTTCGTTATTTGCACACAGTGGTGAAGCTTGAGAAAATTATATAAGCAGATGCTCAGTTAACTGAATAGTTGGATTGTTTCTGTAAGCTAACTGTTGTAGACGTTGTAGACATTGGTCCAGTTTACTGGAGTTTTGAAGACATTATAGGGATACCAAATAGTACTGATTTTTTTTAATGTTAAGTACAAAGGTATGTTAAATTAGCTGCTTAGTGAGTAAGGTGGGGAGCTTGTCAGTATATTGACAGGCATTTCTATGAATGCTGATTGACCGAAGGAACTGTGCTGAAACAACTTTCTGCAACAATGAGATTTTCCCTATTCTCCATTGTTGTCTGACCTCACGGTGCATATATATAAGTTTGGGAGGTACTCCTCCCATATAGCAGGGACAGTGTTAACATTTTGGGGGCCCCCAGTAAAAGTCAAGTTGGAGGCCCCCTAGGCACCTCCAGTCTAAGTATCAGCCTGTCACTGCCACCCCTTCTAAGCAACCTTTTTACCCATGCTGTAAAGTTTAAGGCGTAGTATCCATAGACTGACATATAGCTACAATGTGCTTACATTAGAACAGACCTGTATACCACACTATGTTGGCCCGACTCACAAAGGGACATTCACAATTACTGATATTTATTTGCAACAGTGATACATTACAATGACTATATACAGGTCTGAACTTAGGTGAAGTTGTGCCTAGGTACGGTCTACTGTTTCAGCCCCCACCTCCAGTCCTCTCCTCTAGTTTCTCCCATCGTTGGCTCCCCATACCATACACATTACTTTTTTCTTCCTTTTCTCACATTTTGCCTTACTCATCAACTTTTTCAAGAAGCCATAAAATATTCTGAAGTGCATTGTAAAGTTAGTTTATTTCTTTTTACTGAACCTTTTCATCCATTGATGGTTTGAACAGAAATTATAATTAAGGAAAGAAATTCTGTGTTGCAATTCAGCTTTCATTTTCCTTACATCCTTTAAACATACCATTCCTGGTCAAGACAGCACAGTAATAACCATTTAAGAAATAACTCAACTAAGCCAGTGCCCCCAGAAGTCATAGGGGTTGTAGTTGCTCTGGGATGTATTTTAGGGCATTTTCCCAACCTTTTAATCCAGTGGTGGCCTAAACAAAAATCATGAGTAGGAAAAAAAATTCAGCCTTATTGTTTTTCTTTCAAGGAAGACAAAAGTTATGCATAAGGCTTAATGCTCAAAGTTGACAAAATAGTAGTTTTACAATATAGTAACAAGCTTATTGTTATGAGGATACATTCTATCTGTGAATATTGCCTGCCTCCCTAACCCTCCAAAAAAGACCATCTCTGCCTATGCATCCCACTGGTGTTTGACTGGGATGAAAGCAGAGGTTCAAATTACCACAGAAATGCATTTCAGGTGACTACTGATGTACATATACATGGCATGCCTCCTCACTCCTCACCCCTAAGGCAGACAGTTGTATTAATGCCTGATATGTGATCATGAAGAAAGTGAAAAAAAATAATGATTACAGTAGTGTACTGTACTTTGTTGCTCCTAGACAGTACACTACCCTTGCACACGCTATAGCAACCTTCTTTGTACACCTCTTAGGTCTGTGAGAAAAGTAAGTGAAACAATGACCACATTGTCTCCAGCCCAAACACAAACTATAATGACTACCTGTGCACATCTTTAAGGTTTGACTGTGATGAAAACTAAGGAAGTAATCACAATACAATCCCCAATCCACTCCAACATCACCTACAGCACTAACTGCACAGATTTTTTACAAAATGTCCAGATTTTTGCCTCATGTTTTGGGTCCATTTCTCATATAATTGTGGTTTTCTGGCAAATAATTGGCAAATCATTGAGGGTTGAAGTCAGAAAAATAATGACAGACATTTGAGATTCACACTTCATACCCCTCGGAAAATATATGCTAATCAAAAACCTTTTATTCTATCAATTTTCTAAATTTGTAATAACAATATTTAAAAAGTGTCCCTATTTTTTGGCCCTTTGTCCCCCCATTATTCATGACTTTGTCCATATTTCTTGCTCTCTTGATTGAGAGGTATGAGTTCAAAATATTCTTGATCCTCTGATCCTTGCAAGGCACTTTCTTGTAAAAAATAAATAAATAAATAACAATTTACTTCCCAGGCTGATGCAGCCAATCAGGTATCTTGCTTCACTGAAGCGGACCTGACTGAGTACAGCTTACTGGTTCAGTGGGTGCCTAACACTGGCTATGCATATAGGGAATGCAGGAGATCAGAGATGGTTCCCTTTTTTTGTGCTGCACATGTTGAGAAGCAAAAGAAAAAAAAAATGTCTGAACCCTGATCTGACTAGTCCTTACCTCAGGGCCAAAGAAATAAGCTGGGTTCCTTTTTATTTCTCAAGTCATCAGAACTGAGGAGAAAAAAAAAAAGAAGGTGCTTTACTTTAAACTAACACACACAAAGCACCAAAGTGATTCAGCCCCGAAAGCTAATACAATGTCAGCATTCATTAATAAATGCCAGTAGTTCACTATTTCCCAAACAGCTATGCTCCAATTGCTCCTCCAATGTCTTGCACCTGCAAAAGAAAAAAATAAAATACTTCTGAGGTTCGGCAAAAGTGGTCTCAGCACAAATTTGCAACAAATCCACATTCAGGTAAAGTGAATCCCGCCTTTCAGCATCATTATGTAAGTTGAGATATTGCTCTAACTTTATTTATTTATGTATTTATTTTTGAGCAGTGTAGATATATTAGCTTCTAAATAACCATGTCAGCTGCATATAAGATTTATTTATATAGATTTATTTAACATTTGTTATCTGGGTAAGTGAACTAGGTCATGGACCACTTATAACCATGACCAAGACCAGAATGGCACAAGACAGCACTATAAAAAGGTTGTAGCACAGTTACTGATATAGTACATTTGGTTGTCATTCACACATCCAGAAAAGTACAATGAATAATTGCATTTAGTAGTCAACAGTACATTCAGAGAAATAGTAGTATATTCAGTATATTCAATTGCCATCAGAGCAATCACTACAGAATAATAATAACAATAATAATAATAACATAATAATAATAATGGAAAAAGAGTGATCTGGAGGCAGCTTGTTTATGAAGAAGGAGACCAGCATGATGGACAAAACAGACCTCTGACAGACCTCCATTTTAAGGGGTGCAGTGGGAACTGAGGCTGCACCTGTGAGAACTTTGAAGTGTCTATTAAATGACTATTTGAATCAGTTTTGTTACTGTGAGCTTAACCCTGAACTGGTGAGAGAGTTTAGTGGGTTACAGTGATCAACCAGATCCAAAGCTTTTGTAATGTCTGTAAAAACAAAGTCTCTGAGAATATCTTTATTCGTGTTTTTCAGTAGGTCTTCAGTTAGGTTATGGAAGACTGTCACTGTTCTCATAGCCGACCTTAGACATAGGCCATCTAGGCAACTGCCTAAGTTGCTGCTCTAGCAGGGGCAGTTTTCCAGTAATCTGGATTGGTGTAGATAGACCAGGATGGGGGCATACGGTGGTGTTGGGGGGGGGGGGGGCGCTGTGGAGACCTTTTGCTTAGGGCACCAGTTGACCAAAGGCCAGTCCTGACTGTGCTCTTAGCCAACCTGAAACCATGATGATGATGATTATAGTCTTGTAGGTTTGAATGTATTGGGAAAGCTGGTTGCCAGTTAAACATTTATTCAGTTTGCTTAGAATGAGTAAGACTGAATGGTTTAGAAATCATTACTAGTGGAGAGGTTTAGTAATTTTAGGGAGAGGTTTTGCTACAGGTATTTTCCATTGATTAGACTTGTTTGAGGTGAGGCATAGCTTGTATCTGTGTTTCCATGGGAACAAGATATAATGTTTAGAAAGTATCACAAACCATGGCTGGGACCATTGGCTCAAGATGGGACATCTGTTGGGATTTTCTCTGACAGAGCTATGATATCTTTTGATTTAATTGAAGGGTTAGGTAGTTATTTATGATGTCCTAAGTGAAAACTGTGTATAACACTTATCTAACACTGCCACTGATTGCCTGTAAGCCCCGCTTACTCTTAACAGTAATAATCTAAGAGTTTTAAAAGAGACTGCTTAAAATATGCAGTGTAGGATGCATAAATGGTCAGCTAAGGCTCTGCAATAAAGAAAAAGTCCCAGAAATATTTCATCAGAATGTTGCTTTCTTTTTTCTCACTCTTTCTCCTAGATCACAGTGGATTCTTCTTTTCTGGTATGTTTTTTAAATATTATATTTTCTCAGTCTTTCATCCATACCTAAAGCTCAACTTGCCAATAATGTTGAAAAATGTGGTATATGTATGGTAGTGTCACTTGCATGTAGGGAACTATGACGTAATTTCTAAGGTTATTTATTGCATTTATACACTGTGGGGTAATTGTGTGATTGCACTGGAGTACATTTATTATACTACTAATAGAAATGTAAGACGCAAAGCAGTATTTTTATGTATTATGCCTGACATAAATAACATAGTGTCATAAAAATAAGAAAACATGAATTGTAATTTAGCACTGAAAGAAATCAGTAACAAGACTGCTGGTACTTTTACTAGGTTCTCAGTACTGAAATAAAATGACAGTGGTTACTAAAAATGTGATTGCTATAACAGCATCCTAATTAGCACCATACTGTCATACAGCATACAGATAGCTGTTGTCCCAACAGTAGCTGACACAATTAACACTTCAAAGATATGACAGGTATACTGATTAAAATGAGCAGCTGTTCTGAAGTGGACAGTAGCACGTGCAGCTGGGTAGCTGAAAATGGGTGGAAATTAGTCATAACACTATTAAGTAGAGAAAACCAATGTTGGAATACAAGCTGGGGCCGATAATGCTCTCACAGAGATGAATCACAGTAGTATTGTAAACTTAAATTAGAGCCATATCTCTAAAACATCATATAATTGGTCTGCGCTGACATATACATTCTGACCAATAAGAAGCATGTGTGATACAGAAGGCACATAATGTTACTTGTAGTGACTCCCTGCGGAATCATTGTTGGTTTGTGCTGATTTCAGTACAACCCATACTTCAAAGTCAGAAGCATCTCCTATGTACTCTGATCAGAACATGAGAAGGTCTTAAAAACATAGTGGTTATGTCTTTGGGTAACTATTTAAAAAATGTTGATGATCTGTCATGCTCTACCATTCCATTTCTAACAACCTTCAAATTTGTATTCCTCGCGATCATGTAGATTATTAATTCAGCCAGAAGAACACTCTTGGTTCACCACATTTCTCTTTATTTTTCCCCTTTAGATAGTAACCACAGAATCATCTTTAAATTTTATCATCTGACTCTGAAATATGTTTTATGAAGCCATCACAAACATCTCTCATACCTGTGGAGGGATACCATAATGATGGATATGTCTTTCCGAAACATGGCTTGGGATACCACAGAGAAGGGCACTTCTTCCTAAAACGTGGCCTGTCATACACCAGTTCATATCACTGTCCAGCACAAATAATTTGAACAATACATCACGTGGAAGTGCATAAATGTATTTTACTCATGACAGCAATGATCACCCTTGTTTGTGAATTTATTTAAAAAGCACAAGTATTTATAGACTTCATATGGATATTTTATATGAAAGCAGCAGCAGATTTTGCTGAGATCCTATAAAAAGATGGGCACCAAACACTTCTCATGACATGTGCAGTGTGCACAGGCCATTTATTTTTATACATATATAAAATTAGACTGTGGTATATTTTTAAGTTTTTTTTAAATAGCTTATTATATGTTCATGGTGATGCTTTATGCCATTGCAACAGATATTGTAATAATGTATGTTATTTTGGCAATTGAACTGGTCCAGTGATCCTATAAAGGCATGACTGGGCCATTAGGCAAAATGCATACCATGATACACGTACAGTATTACTGACTTATGACAGACAGTCATATGATATTCTCGCAAAACAGGTAGATACTCATGCTGATAATCTGTATGAAAAAAATGTACATTGTAGTAAGAAAGCTGATATTCGTCGATGAGTAGCACACTGCACAGTGAAAATTAATGTAGGTAGAAGCAGCTCATTGGGTAGGAGTTATTCTATGACATAGGGTAGTCAGAAAAAGGTCAACACTGCACATTATATAATAATATGGTAATGAGGAAACCCATGCAAGGGAGCTACATAGATTATGTAAATGATAATACACAAAATGACATACCGATTCAGAAGAGTAGGAAATGGGCATGCCTTACCACTGCACATACCCAGTTTAAACACCAAAATTAATAGTGTACATGCTATTAGCTTTCAGGCTGGCATGAGCCCTTCATCAGGAGTTTTTGTGTGTACTTGTGTGTGTACGTGTGTGTGTGTGTGTGTGTGTGTGTGTGTGTGTATGTGTGTGTATATGCATGTGAGAGATACACACACACACACACACACACACACACACACACACACACACACACACACACACACACGTGTCTGTCTCTAAGGTGTAGCTGTCATGCTAACCATAAGCATCTAAGCTTTACACTGGTATTTTTCAAGTCTTTTTTAACTAATATGAAAGAAATGGTGTACATTCTAGGCAAAAGTGGATATTTAAGTACTGTATCTACCATCCAGGTGAAGAACACATGCCAGCCTGAAAGCTCAAGTAAGTGCAAAACCAGTGTTTGTCCAATAAAAGGTATTTCATCAAATCTATGTTCCAATGTTTTGTATTTTCTGTTAGTGAACCAACACAGCATTTCTTATTTTTTTCTTCCAAATAATTCGATCAAAATCTGCCACAAATAATAGATGCACAGCAAAGTGATTTCATACAAGCTAGCCAAATAGCAGACAGCTGTCAACCTTTGACAACTTTTTAGCAAAGAATCAAAAGGATTTTAATAAAGCAGGCTTGTTGCTATTTCATGTAATTAAAGCATTTCATTCATTTAAATGGGAATGTATGTTTTACACAACCCTAAAAAATTTTGGACATCCATTAAAGGGGTGGAATGCTGTCATAATGGTTAAGGTATTTACCTTTCAGACACAAGGTGCGGGGTTTGATTTTCACATGTGGTAACTGGCTAGGCTTAAAATGGCCCAAAAGGGCAGTTAGCCTAGTACTAATCTATGAACCTATAAAGAAATCTTATATCCCTCTCCCAATAGCTCACCACTCAAAACTGCAATGCAGTTCAACTCTTATTTTATAGCTAGCATAGTACCTCTAACCAAGGATTCCTCAGCATCTAACCCCAACCCCGCCCAACAGCCGCATATCATCACATCCACTCTTACCTTCAAAGTTGTGCCCAAATCCTATATAAAAT
Source organism: Protopterus annectens (assembly GCF_019279795.1). Lineage (NCBI taxonomy): Eukaryota > Metazoa > Chordata > Ceratodontiformes > Protopteridae > Protopterus > Protopterus annectens. The sequence continues at coordinate 1,499,014,161 of NC_056729.1, forward strand.
TGCTCTTAAACAAACTTAAACCATGTTTTTCTTCAGCTGATGACCTTCCATGTGAGTACCAAAAAGCAGCAGCCAGTAACATTGCCTGTCCTGTATCAATCCTTATAAATAGGACAATTCAGGAATACCACATTCCCTTTCTCTGAAAAGTCACACATCATCCCTCTGGACAAAGGAGGAAATTCAACAGACATTAATAACTTTAAACCTATAGTAATCTTATCTCCCTTGCCAAAATACTTGAAAAATGTATCCAAAAACAATTGCTAGACTATCTCTTGAAGGAAGTACTCCTATCCCCTACACAACATGGCCTCCATCTTTCCTGTAGTACTAGCACTATCCTTCTAGCCTATGTAGATACTGTCACTAAAGCTAGAGATAACAACAAATTAGTCTCTTCATTATTTCTAGACTTGCCTGAAGCCCTTGACACAGTTTGTCACAGCAAATTTCTACTTCAAATTTCCTCATTAGGTCTCTCCCTACCCACTATTCTGTGGTTCAAAAGCTACCTGTCCAATAGGTATCAATCAGTAAAATTGCACTCCATGCTCTTTGCTTACCTCCCAGTCATCATTGGTATACAACAAGGCTCTGTCCTTGATACCCTCCTGTTTAACATTTTTATCAACACCCTCTATACATCCACACAACAAGCCCACCCTAATACAATACTCAGAAGATTCCACTCTCATTTGCACATCTGACAACAGGGCACACCTCCAAAAAATGACTCAGTAAGTGTTAACAGCCACTGAAACATAACTTAGTAGCTCACAACTCATGCTCATTCCAAAAAAGATCAAACTACTCTTTTATCCCCAAACACTTCTGTCAAAAAAAAACAAAATTTAAATACCTCTCTCTTGATAATACTGTGACAATGTGAGGTATTTCCAGCTTTGCCAGGAGAAGTAGGGCAGTGGGTGTGTAACATATGCCAGCACAGCTAGCTGGAATTTTGTAAAGAATTATATGCCATTTGCATATCAAACTGATTTGTACAGATGTTTGTGTTGAAAAATGCATTTGTAAAACTGCTTGTGTTAAAAATGTACCAACAGTGTGCCCTGCTGGACAGAAAAATAAATATATGTTCATTATTGTAACTGTTTAAATCTATATGTTTTAACAGAAGATACTGGAAGAGAAGAGGTTAATCTCAATCCACCTAACTCTGAAAATAGTTTGAAATTAAATTATTTGACTTAGGGCATAAAGATTGTGTCTTACAGTTCTCAATGCAGCCAGAGACAAAAAAACACCTAGACTTCCTACAACTTACCACTGCTCACAAACTAATATTTCACGCAGATAAATGCCCAGCCCTAACAAACATCCTTCCCCCATACATCCCAAATAGATCTCTGAGATCTGAACACCAACATTTAATTTCTATCCACAAACCCAAACGACCTGCTGGCCAGCTTCTCTTCTCTTTCTCACCAGGCAAGAAATGGAATTCTCTCCCCCCTTTACTTAGGACTATACCAAACTCAGAAGCCTTCAAAACCCAGCTTTTCTCATACCTGCCATCCAAATGGAAATGTTCCTGCTTTCACCCTACCTAAATTCAAGGGAATTCCCCAAGGAGTTCTTCATACTCCTTGCTCCTAACCTCTCTCTAACTCATATTTATATTCTCCTACAACAGACTCTAGCTCTCAGTAACTGATTACAATATCTCTCACTTGATTTCAAGTATGTATATAATGTAAATAGCAAATTACTTCTATTGACTGCACATCAAGTATATACCTTACTTATTTTGAATAACTGCATGTAAACTGTCTCCCCTCTACTAGGAAGAATCTTAGATCTTTTATTATAAAGACAGTTGATCATGCTCGCTCTGAATGTAAACACCTGTAAACTGTGTTGTTCTCTAATATCTGTTAACTGCGTTGTATGCTGTACCTTTTATGCATTTGCATTTCCTTACTATATGGATATTGTATATGTATTATACCTTTATAATTATGTAACCCTTACTGTATTGCTTATGGAGCTTTTCTCCCTAGGCCTCCACTGAAAATGGGCACTTTCAGGCCCAGTGGACTTCCCCGGTAATCAAACTGAAAATAAATAAATAAATAAATAAGTCTGTACTGGGAAGCTGCATTGTCTTTGAGGTGAATTAATTGCTACTCTCTAAGGGTGGAGGTTTGAAATTGTTTTATGACTTCCAGGAGCTGCAGCATATCTTAGCAATGGTCTCTGTGTGTGTATTATTGACACATATGTGCCAAGAAGGGCAGCATGGGAACCAGAAGTCAGATGACCAGATGTATGTGATGTCATTATGTATTTGATCACTAAAATGATATTTTAGTACTAGATAAGACTGATGTCTCATGGCAGTCATTTTTGGAACCTCACAGAGAATGACCCCTCACCTACTTCATCTTGCCTTGCTCTAGTAAATGACCAGGGAATAGTAATTCTTTAGATCAGTCAGAAAGATATAGTAAGATTAGTTAAGCACTGTTTTTCTGTATCTGTGTGAAGCTATTCATCTGTCTTATTTTAATATTTCCTGTGTTTGAAACTCTGTTGTCTATTGTAAATAGATATTCCATATTTCCATGTTCTTTTATTATTTATTATTAAATATATTTAAACTTTTCATTGTGGCTGGTCTTTTAGAGAATATTTTAATCTCTGAGAGTACTTATATATATTTGGTGGCCGGTCTGGCCACTACTAAAAGCCTTGCTGTTGGTCAAACTACCATTTTTATTAAGCTTAGTTTTACTCTGTATAATTGGGTACCCTTGCAAGAGCCCTAGAGTAGCTGGCTTTGGAGTGTCTGATGGTAGTGTAAATCACTGGGCAGAAGGGGGTATATCTAGTAAATCTGTGCCAGCCTTTTCTAGGTGTGTGTGTGTGTGTGTGTGTGTGTGTGTGTGTGTGTGTGTGTGTGTGAAAATCTCAGAGTGTGCATGTCAGCTGTTTTGAGCAGGGACACAAAGCACTGGTTTCACAGAGGGGGTGCTGGAAAACTTGGCTTGGACACTCGGCTGAGGTCTCAACTGTATAGTTGTGCCAGTGGGGAGTCTTACTAGGAACCTGGAGGGAGACAGATAGAGTGATCCAGACCCCAGGCTGAGTGTGTTCCCTGTGTACTCCTAAGGGAAATTGTGCTTGATACAGAGAGCTGCATCTGGAAATATTGGTTGTATCCATTTTTTTCCATGTGAATGTCTCTCTCCAGTGCCAGGGATGAGGATTCAGATTCCTTGATTACTGGCTCAGAGTGGGGATGTAACAAATGCAACCATTGAAATCACTTCTTATGGCAAATTATTAGGAGTGATAGTGGATGATGATCTTTCATTTGACCTACATGTACAAAATTGCATAAGAACTCATCAACAGCTAGGAATGCTTTACAGAGCCAAAAGCTTTCTCACTGATGCAACTAAAACTATACTTGCCACTACTTATCTCCTCCCCTCACTTATTTATGGCATTCCCATCCTTACTAACCTCCAGGCTTCACAAAAATTAAAACCTGAACAATGCTATAACAAAGCTGCTAAATTTGCATTAAATACGCCTTTCACAACCCACCAATGTATAGCACTGAAAAGCATAAATTGGTTAGAACTGCCTTTCTTACCACCTATAAAATTATCCAGCGAAAATTATCCAGCATCCATCTAATTGTCCAGCACCACAAAACATTCTACACAGCTATGTTCAAAGCCAGTGAAAAAAAGATCCTGTCTGTCTACAAACCTAACAAATCAGCTGGGCATTGTCTGTACTTGTACAAGATTGCTAAGGCCTGGAACTCCTTACTTGTATCCATCAGGTCAGTACCCTCTCTCCTATTTTTTAAAACCACGCTGAAAGAGTTCCTAGCTAAAATATGGCTGTGTCCTTGCTCAAACTCAGGATAAAGTATATCCCTAAATATGAACAAGTACCTTTTCATTCCTTATATCTCCTTACTTTCCCCTCTTCACTTACTTCCTTGCTTCTATCAAATGCTCTTCCTTGACTTTCTCTCTAAATATACTATAAGCATGTTTTTCCTTTACTTCATATTGCAATTCCTGTTTGTATTAGACTAACCCACCTATAATTTCTCTACAAACTGTCTAAAATGTTGGTAAATATTGAATGATTGTCATATAACTTGTATTGAATCTTAATCAATGTTTTTATATTATGTCTAATTTTAAAGTCAAAGTCAAAGTGAACGTTATTGTTATTTAGACTCCATAAGGGTAACTTAAATGAAATTGCGTGCATCAGGCTCCATATTCAGATGACAGTTGCACACATATGAATTGCATAAAGCACATGTGCATACATAACATTAAGTTAGACTGTTATTTTACTACTTACTACTATAAATTAATATGTCTACAGTTTTTAGCAGCTGATTGATTGATTATTGTACATTTATTTATTGCATACTTATTTTCTGATATGTTAGAGTAGCTGGCAGATAAATGTTGCACTTGATTGACATTGTAAACAGATAACTATGAGCGAGCATCTCTTAATTTCTATTGCACCATAATGGTTTGACCAATACAAGACCTTCCCTGGGATTCAGGAAGCTGTATTTTCCATGCATGAACAGTGTAGCTGCTCCTGCATGGAAAATGGCTGCCGAGCGATTCAGGATAGTGCTGTTTTCATGTGCATGAGTGGCCCTACACTGTTCTAGCATAGGGAAGCGGTGCGCAAACGGGATCATGCCGAAAATAAAAAAATTTTAAAAAAATGGGAAAACTCAATTTTAAGTTAAATCTGCATTTTGCCATTATAATTAGTGGCATGCAGAATGTAAATATCAGAGAGCACTGGTTGTCAAGGGGAAAGGGTCTGTTTTAGTGTAGTAACTAACGACCTATACACTGGGGTATGCAAATTAGGGGAGTTATACTGAATCACATATTTCTTCAAAGTGTCAGCTTGTACCTAACCGTGTAGGTGCAGCAATAAAGCAGTGCAAGTCTAAGAGCTGGATGACTTCATATGGGGGTGTGTCATGCTTGCTGTAAGTTCATTGGAGCTATGTGGCCCATGTTTGCCTTTAGCTAAGCACAGCTAAGGAAGGTGGTGTGTCAGATGTGCCTTAGCACTGTGTACATAGCCTAAACAGGTTTGCGTGCTGCACACCGGGTTTTAAACATAAACAAAAAAAAAGAAAGAGGAAACGGCAGCACTGTTTACATTTCAGCACTGGGTAAGCACGGCTCACCTCGGGGCTTAAATAGGGAGGAACTGGGAAGGGGAAACAGCACTAGGAAGGCAATCAAGGAGAACTAGCATAGCTGGCAGGTGGAATGTATCAGAATCAGCCAATTACACATGCAGCAGCCCAGCACACTACTATAAACTATGCAAACACCTTTCAGCCTGTTTTGTCCCCACAAACTCTACACGACCGGTGTACACAGATGGGGGATTTTTAACTGGCAAAGCTAACTAAAAATGTTAGATGCTGCTTCTGTTTTACTCCATCAATATGTGCTAGAGACTGAAGGTGATGAGGAGGAGAATGCTGACAACTGACCGACAGTGAGGAGGAGGAGAAGACTGTACAGACCCAAGGTAATCTACCAGGGCCTACATGAGCTGAAGATGGTGGAGAGCTATAGGGTGGACAGGGACATTCTATAACAAATCGTCCAGCTGTGCCATCCCCACCTCACACACAGAACCAACAGAGGGGAGCCCATCCCAGTGGATACCAAGGTATGTGTAGGCTTAAGAATACTAGCCACAGGTAACTTCCAAAGACCAACCTGGGATATCACAGGGGTCTCACAGGCATCAGCATCCAGGGTACTCCACCAGTTCCTAGATGCCATGACACCACATGCCAATGAGCACATATATTTTCCCATCACCCATGAGGCGTTGACCAGAAGTATGCATCTCTTTCACCGTATAGCAGAATATCCTGAGGTAGTTGGTGCTATAGACTGCATGCACATCTACATCAAAGCACCACCCGGCAAGCAGAGTTAGGTCTACATAAACCGCAAGGGCTTACCCTCCATCAACTGCCAGGTTGTGTGCGATGCCCAGGGCACATCTGGCATTACTCACAGCTGCATCAGGGGTTTGCCAGGGGAGACATCCCATATGGATATCTAGTGGGGAATGCTAGCTATGCACTGGAGCCGTGGCTGATGACACCCATCAGAAATGCACACACACCTGAACAAGAACACCATAATGAGGCACACGCACAAACCAAGATCATTGTAGAGCATGTGTTTGGGATGCTCAAGTCACGGTTCCGCTGCCTTGACATATCCAGTGGAGTCTTGCAGTACTCTCCAGCTACATGTACACAAATGATCATAGTATGTGCCATGCTACACAATATGATCCTGCAGAAACAGCTGCAGCAGGAACAGCATGGGGGCAGGGCCACACAGCCCCCAACCATTGCCATGGCCAGCACAGGCACAGAGGGGACTCGGAGGAGGAACTTCCTGAGCCTGTCCCTGTAGGCAGAAGGAGGTGTGCCTGGTATGCCCAGGCCTTGGCAAAGAAGCAATGCATAGCACACAAACTGACACTGTAGGGACCTAAGGACTGATACCTCTCTCTGACTTGCACATGCAGTAAAAGGGATGCTAAACATGATATTACCCGTGCTTTACCACGTATAGGGAGTGTACTACGTGCATCCGACATAGTCAGCCCTCCAGCACCATCCTCAATACTGGCCCAGCAACAAGGTAAGTCACCCTTCCTATCAATTACTTAATGGAGTAGTATATTCTGATAGTTGTATGTATGGTATGGATGCAAGCATGCAAGGGAATTGGGTGGCTGAATGGGATAGCAGCAGACAGCTGACAGCTATATGGGACAGCAGGAAATCCATAACAAATACTGGTGTCAACATACTAGGCAGTACTACACAACGTGATGACTCCCACCACAGTACATGTGATGCAGGACTGGTCTTAGGTCAACTGGTGCCCTAGGCAAATGGGCTCCACTGTGCCCCCCCACCACACCACCCTGTGCCCCCATCCTGGTCTAACTACATTAAATAAATACTGGAAAAGTGCCCCTTCTAGAGTGGTGCCCTAGGCTGCTGCCTAGTTGGTCTATGCCTAAGACCGGCTATAATGTGATGGCCCAAATAACTATGGGTGTCAATAGGTTACACATATGGATGTCAGTAAGGGTCACATACCCACCGCCAGCCTCACCCAACAGGACAGGTGTAGATGACCATAAAGAAAGGCCTAGCTAAGGCCCCCAAATGATGGCAATGGTGAACACCCCCCCCCCTCCAGACCTACACAGACATACTACAACAGATCTGGCAGTTGCATTTCAGTTCTGAAGGGTAAGAAGTCTGAAACTGAAATTTATGCCATTAAAATCTAACATGTGTACTCTACTGATATGCCTCCCTTCTGCATGATAGGTCACAATACAATATGAAATGGAAGCCATCAGAGTAACCAAAATACCACTACAGTCATTGCAAATGTTTAAAGTCTTCAGGTGTGCAACCCCCCCCCCCCACACACACACACACACATACACACAATCCCATGTAGAAATCTAGTAACATGTAAGTTTGAGGAGTAATATCACTGGAGCACAGATTGCCAGAGCTGTCACAATCTACATTGTTGCATGTGTACAATATGCAAGGGTCAGTGTGGTAAGTTTGTTGTGTGTTTAATATTGCCTGGAAGTGGTCGGCATGTGGGCCTGGATGGTTGTGTCTCAGTGGCGTAAGTACAGTACAGTGGTCGACAGGGCCATGTTCCAACAACTGCAGTACCAACCACACTGCTTCTCAGCTACACCCATGTCGGCAGTTGTACATACTCACTGTCCAGATATCAATATCTGTCACCGCTGGAAAGCTGGACATGCCATGAACGGGGGCCCATACATAGAAACAGTACACAGGTGGAAGTAACCTACACAGAGTGCATATAAAATAACTGTCAACTGTACATAACTTTGGAATTATACATAGAGGTTAGCATCGCATTCGTTGTCTCACTAGTATGGCATACTGGTAGTCTGGCCAATCACTGGCAGACCACAAAAGGCACAGTTATAAAGTAATGACAGGTTGCCCATGTCCACACACAAGCCAGCATAAGGGGAATGTCCCAGGTATATTTGTGAGTCAGGTGCCAGTAGCTTCCATATCACACATGCACCCAGCTCACCCCACCATCAGCCACAGGTTTATCACAGGTCATATCCTTGCTGTAGGGAATGAGTACAGCATGAACCCATCTCTGTATGGGAATACATACATGATGCTGCATGCTGAATAGGTGTCCCATGCAGGTGGGTCCCTAGCTGTAAGAAGCAACATGACCACATCCAGACTCGTGGATCAGTATGAACAAAAAGAATTGACAGGAACACCACAACCACTTACCACTGTCACCCCAGAGTAATTCACTGGCTTGCAGCCTGGGAACGTATGACTGACAGAAAGCACTGGTCTGCTACAGATGGCCTACAGCACTCTCAAATGGCCTACAGTCCTCTGGCAAAGGCCCACGCCTCACCCATAGTGCCAATATACGGAATGTCAGGGGGTCCTAACTAACAACCTAACACAATAAACAAAAAGCAAATGCAAAGCCATACTGACAAATGCAAGTAGCATGCCTCCCCATGTCTACTGCAAGAACTGTGGACCAGGCCATAAATACTACTTGGATAAAGGCCCAACTATAGGGATACCTCGGAGATGTTTCTTTCATAATGTTGGGAAAAGGAGAGAATAACAGAGGGGGTGTAGAAGCATGAATGTCATGGAGTGTGTGAAGTCTGAAACTCTAATATCTGCCCATACTTACCCCCTGGCTACAGACCCATGAATGAATAGTCACAAAACTGCTTGTAAACCACAATGTGAAGGTAAACTGACCAGATATGAGTCCTGCCTCTGGAAACACTGGGTGTATCTGTACAGCTGAGAGGTATGGCCCCAGCAAGATATGGCCGTTCCTTTAAGTTGAGAAAAGCACAAGAAGGCGGTCCCCAGCCAGCATACTACCAAGGTGCTGGACCATTTACACAGAACCAGCAGTCTATTGTCTGTAGCTACCCCTTCATAATGGCAGGAGTGTGCCAGAATGTGTAAACTATATGCCTCAGAATATTGGTCTCAGCTTCATTCATCTTGTATTTCCCTGGTAAATAACTGTGAGCAAAGAATGATATCTGTCAGTAGTTGATGACATGATACATCACAGTGCAAAACAGTACATATGTTAGAAAATCTATGCTACAACCAACCATGTTACACAAGCAGCACAGACAGCAATAGTTACAGTACTCCTGTATGTTACGCCCATTGTGTCTCCATATTGGCAACCTATCTACAAATATCTTGCAGAAACAGGTTGCTAGTTGTAGCTGTAACGCACAAAACCCTGAACTGGAGTCCAACTCTCCCTGGAATGGATGCACACACTCAATATAGAAGGTCATACTGGGCATGCTCCTACACTTAGAGAAATGAAGCTCATGTCTGACAGTGCAGTGAACTATAGATATCCGTTATTCACAGATGTCTGTGCACACACACCAAATTGTACACCATTGATACTTCACACGCACACACACACACACACACACACACACACACACACACACACACACACACACACACACACACACACACACACACACACATTGGACAGGAATACTCACACATATCTAAGGCCAACATAATATATGTCAAACATACACACACAGAGACATGGGGAGGAGAGAGACAAACAGAGACAGAAAATCCCATTATGAGGCCTTTCCCACCCAGTACACATCCCATTGGCCTATATCACATGATGTGGTGATGTCATCCACTGTAGAAATTCCTTTTGTTAGCCCTCAGCCCTATAGTCTCAGTGGTGTAGCACTATAGTACAAATAAGTATCCATGTAGCAGTTGTAATCTCAGTCCTGTCAAATGTAAAGTTGTGTGTGAGTGTGTGTGTGTGTGTGTGCGTGTGTCTGTGTGTGTGTGTGTGTTTCTAGATGAATGAGTTTGAGGCCATTCACACTCACTACCCTTTCCTTACCCCTCCTTTAGCACTGCTGCTGATGTCACTCACCTTCAAAGATATCTTTGGACAGCTCTCCAACATATAAGGTCCGTGGCACTTGCAATAACTGTGAAATGCTATAGTGTAGCAAACTAGTTAAGGAGTTTTAATCCCGGTCCTGGGAGCTGTGAAAATATGTATGTGTTTGTTTCAAAGTGTAATACTTTACAACTGCTGCTGATGTCACTCACCTTAGAGGTATGTTTGGACTCTGTTGTACCTATAAGCTCAGTGGTGCTTGCGCTACATGCATAACAATGTAGTAGCAATAACTATATAGGTAGGGCTTTGAATCTCATTCCTGGTAAGTGTGTGTGTGTGTGTGTGTGTGTGTGTGTGTGTGTGTGTGTGTGTGTGTGTGTGTGTGTGTGTGTGTGTGTGTGTGTGTGTGTATAGCTATATATATGTGTTCGTACCTTAAAGATTTTGGCCCCATTTACACCCAGTACACTTCTCAGCGCCCTACTTTAGCAGTCCTGCAGATATAATTCACCTTAGAAGTACCTGTTGACAAGCCTCAACCATGTAAGGTCAGTGGTGCATGTGGTAAATGCGTAACATATAGGTCTGAAAACATAGTTAGGTAAAGGTTCAAACCTTACTCCTGGCAAATGTAAATGTGTGGGTAGGGTAGAGCATTTTATGAAATCTCTCACCCACTGCATCACCCAATGCCAGTATTTACAAGGGCTGGTGATGTTCCTCAACCTAGAAGTACCTTGGGACAACATCCAACCTGTAAGCTCCATGGCACATGCAATAAATGCGTAACACTGTAGTAGCAATACATAGATAGGTAGGGGTATGAAACTCAGTATGGGTGTGTATGAAACTCAGTAGTGGTGTGTGTGTGTGTGTGTGTGTGTGTGTGTGTGTGTGTGTCTCTGTCATCAGTATCCTGTGTGGGTGTTAGTGCGATTGTGTAATAACAGGATCCATTGGGGGGTGGGTTTTGTTAAATTATTATATTGATGAGCTAGTATATGTCCCAATGTCATAGGTTCATAGATTAGTACTAAGCTAACTGCCCTTGAGAGCCATTTTAAGCCTAGCCAATTATCCCTTGGGAGACACAAACCCTGCACCTTGTGCTTGTAAGGCAAACACCTTAACCATTAGGCCACCCTCCCAACCCCATTACAAGGCCAACAGTTGTCAAACACCATAGAGGTTGGTGTAGACAATCCACAGCCCTAAATGTGTAGTGCCATATGCAATGACTATGTGACAGTATGGAATAGTTAACAATATAGGCAACCCTTCTAATACTCAGAGACCACTCTCCACCCAGGAATCATACACAAACACACTTGGCTAGGCATCAACCACTATATCAGTAGTTCTCCTGCAAACCGCCTCACAGATAGTACCCACGGTGTGATTGCAGTGGAATCCATGTCAAACAAATGACCGGACATGACTGGTGTCACACAGGGTACAGACCCATGTCCTCTCATGTTTGGGATCTACCCTTCTGAGGTGCAGGAGAACACAAAAGCACCCTGGCTGAAAATGTGTGCATACAACAGTAAGCTGGGTGGTAGCATTCCCAATCCATGTGATGTTGTCATCATGCCCAAAGGCCACTTGACACCTATGACTGTTGTCAGAACCCTGGACATTACCTCAATGCTAAGAGATGTGCCACCATTACCTTTGGGAACACCATGGCTCACATGAAGTAATACATTGGTAGTAGTCCACCGAACAGTGATGTTATAACTGAATAGGGAACACAGGTTGACAGTCAGGTGCCTGTTGACCACAACAGTGCCAGTGACATCAGAAAGTACTTTGATGTGTTACATCTCCTGACTAAGTGTGTGTTATTCAACAAGTAAAAGGACATGGTCACCCTGTATCATCCCATCAATAGCCCAATCAATGTGTACAGTGGCCCTTTTGCCATGTTCCCCACTGGACACCTGCAACAACTGTAGAGTCTGCAAACGTACCCTGCAAAGGGAATATCATGCCTTATGCACATGCCCTGTATGGACAGACTCCAGTAACTCCAATGAATCCCTGTATCATGCTGTCTATATAGGTGCAATCACTACCTCAGTTACACAGCCATGTCTCACCAAACTAGGTCAGGAATGCTACATCTGAAGATACCAGTCTGTCCACACAACATGCCCCAGAGACCTCAAGCACACTTCCACACTTCAAAGGACATGCTTGTGGGACAGGTGCACAACCCAGGCACTGTCCATGTTATGGAATATAAATCACATACATTTGAAGCAGTCACATCACTGGCCACCCATAATATAAGTCTGGATGAGTGGATGGGGAATACAGTACTCACCCCTGAGGACTACTCCATTGACTATACCCCTGAGGCCACAGTGGGGACTATTGTCATGTGGCCTGATGCCAGGGTATTCCCTTGGGCTAGCCTTGTAGAGCCTTCAGGCCCATTCACCTACTACACATCTATGAAGCAATGAACCTATGGATCTCAGTACTGGCAAGTGTGTGTGTGTGTGTGTGTGTGTGTGTGTGTGTGTGTGTGTGTGTGTGTGTGTGTGTGTGTGTGTGTGTGTGAATAGTAATCCCATTATGTTTGGTTGATGAATATCCCCTGTGGCTGTGGTTGTTAGCAATCGAAGGTGTGTCCAAACAACAACACTTACCATTCTCCACTCTACAACAGATGTTGTAAATCAACATATACCTATGTACAACCCTCTGCCCTATAATCTGTGAAGCATATGCAGTCACTGTGTTACAGACCTGGGAAATCCTTGCAGACACAGGTGTACCCTGCCTAAGATATGGTGGATGTGTTACAACACTGCCATATCTCTTGGTCTTGCTGCAGGGCCACATCCTGGTGATACACAGATGCCTAGAATAGAAACAGGATACAGCACTTGAGAACACATTCACTCAGCACTTCACTTGTGAGGGGAGAGAGGAGTAAAGCTGGCACTGAATGTGTTGCCAAGACTGTGGCCAATATCTGTTGTCTCAGGATAGGTATTACGATTGTGCAGTAAGTCACAGCACTTGTATTTAATGCTGTGGAGGTTGTTGATGTAACTATCAAAGGCTGTTGTGATTGTCGTCAATGTCTGTTGCATGTCTGCCTTCATAGATGCCTGTAGGGGATTCCATGTGGGATCCCAAGTTGTGTTTGAGGCTAATAAGGAAGTTCAACAGTCATGGGACACCACCTTTCTTTGCAACAGTGACCTTCTTCTGTTGTACACTTTAGTAACGGCAGGGGACCATCACATTGTCTCCCAGGGTTTGGAGGACAGTGTCTGGGTTCTGTTAGCTCTGGCTAGTACCATGCATTCATGTACCAGTTTGTACAGTGCATATATGTATGATTCAACAGTCATGCAGCTATTTTCTTTGCCATGGGTGCAGTGAAGTCATCCACCCTTGTTTTCATGGCTGAAAAGTCAGGTTTGGATAGGTTATGCAAGGTGCTTACCTTTGTGAGGGGTGTGGCTGACATGTTTAGTCCCATGTTGATTACAGCCTGTGTGGATCTCACCATGCAGGGGTTGACAACTGTGGATGAGCAACAGTCTCAAATTTAAGTAGTCAGCACTGGTCAAGGTTGTTGCATCCTCTACCAGGGGTCATTATGAGCCAGTCCAGAGCATTGAAAATGATGAATTCCAGGAAGTGTTGGGCCACTGTACTGATGCTTGGCTACTTTCCCCAGGTGATGGAGGGGTAGTTGAAGAGTCATACTATATCAGTGTTGCGTTGGACCATCATAGATGGCAGGGTGTTGAGGAATGTGCATTGACAGTCTAGAGACATAGATGTAGACCAATAGCAGGCTATGGTCTCGATTGCACTATTACCCCAAGGCAGTTTTACCAGAAGTATTGCCAATGCATTATGCTGGGATACTAGTCTGGAGGTGTTCCTATCCATAATGAGTATGGAGACAATACCTGCTGTGGAGGTGTGGTGTGGTCCATGTTTGGGGGCTGACAGCTGTGGAATGTGTTATAGCCTGATACTACAGGGCTGCTGTCTGCTGCTGTGAACCACCTCTCCATTACAGCAGACATGTTAATGTCCTCCACTCCAATGACTGCTTTGTGTGACTGCATCCTGACAGTTAGATGTCTACTGTTGAGCAGCATGACCCTCAGATTGCATACATGTCTAGCTGTTATAGTGGTAATTGCATTAGGAATACTGCCTAATAAGGCAACATAGGGGTGGCAAGACACTTAGCCAGTACCTGGTAACCCAGTGCTGACAGATGTAGGACATCTGTGGAAAGTCATTGGGTTCTGTCAATCATGTCATCCCAAGCAGAGAGGTACTGGATCCCCTGAGAATGACACAAAACACGTAAGCCAATGTTGCAGTCAATCATCTGTTGATAGTACCGCAGCATCATTCTGGGTGATGGCGGTACACTGCTCAAGGCTACTGTCACACCTGCCTGGACCACATTATCAGAGAGTTCAACCATGTCTCTTGTCATGTAGTCCAGGGAGGTGTGTCCCAAGTTATTCACACCCACATGGATACAGAGTTATACTCGTAGTTGTGGAGTGCCATGCCTGGCTGTGTCATGTGTTGGATGTTGGCATGTGATAGATATTTGGCTGTTACTTGCTCCATATTTAACTTAGTGAGTGGGATATGTGTGTGCCTCAGTATTGAGTTACCCATGATCACTGTATTGTGCAAGGTGGTTAGACTTAGGAGCTTAGGTTGAGGGGCACACTGTGTAGGTGAAATATGTGCCCCTTACCATGTGACATGTCATGGTGTCTGAGTGGGTGTCTGTCTTGCTGGTCTGTGCTGTTTGGGTAAATGTCTATTGAGTGCCTTTGTGAAGGTGGGTATGTGGCTTTTCACTGTATGCCATGGCTGTCAAACTGGGTGTCATGGTGAGATATGTGTTCCACATGGTGTGGTGCAGGTGTTGATCTTATCATCTTGACCTGCTAGTCCAGTCTTTGCTGGAGAGTGCATATGTCCACAGTGGGTGATATATGGGTAACTCTCACAGGTCTGAGTGTTTGGAGTTTAGAGGGGAGGGTTGTCTGTGTACATGAGGCAGTTGCAACAGTGCCTCAGAATGGACAAGTGCACTAGGTTAATGAGTAAAAGCACAGAAAACTGCCCTTCAATCATGCCAGGAGGGGGTGGACATAACTAGTAAGTACTGGGGCTACTTCTGTGCTGAACGAGTACTGCTGACATCTCCCAGGTATGCCACATTTCTTGATGCAATAACCTGGTGAAGTGCCAAGACATAATGCTACTTGAAGTGCAAGACAGAAAGAACTAGTATGATGTAAGGGTGGAACTGAAGGCAGACTTTCTGCCACCTGTAATACTTTACCTCAGCTGTGCAGTTATCAGCAGCTTTGGTCATGTGAAAGTTCAGTAAACTCTGTAGCATGTGTGGTAAATGTGTAACACTGTAGTGGACATAAGTAGATAGGCAGGAGTTCTCATCCCAATACTAGTGAGTGTGTGTGTGTGTGTGTGTGTGTGTGTGTGTGTGTGTGTGTGTGTGTGTGTGTGTGTGAATCATGTACTGTCTGGATTATACCATTTTTGACTTGTTTACTAACCTTCACACTTCCCCTCGCCTCAGTCTAGTAGTCCTGTTGATGTTATCCACCTTAGAAATATCTTTGGAGTAGATGAAAATGTATAAGCTCTGTGATGCATCTGATAACTGCATAGCACTATAGTAGCAATAACTAGATAGGCAGGAGTTCACATCTCCCTACCTGCAATTGTTTGTATGTGTGTGTGTTTGTGTGAGAATCATGTAGTGGGTGGGTTACACCATTTTTGACTTGTGTACTACCCTTTGCACTTCCCCTCAATCCAATTTAGTAGTCCTGTTGATGTCATCCACCTTAGAAGTTCCTGTGGACTAGGTGGACATGTATAGGCTCTGTGGTGCGTCTGATAACTGCATAGCACTATAGTAGAAATACCTAGGTATGTAGGAGCTGTAATCCCATTGCTGGCAACTGTATGTATGTGTGTATGAGGATCATATCTTGCGTAGCTTATACCATTTTGATGTGTGTACTATACACAAATGGGGACCACCTCCTGCTGCCATTACTTTATATAGTGTGGTAACAGCATCTGCCTCACATGCAGCAAGTTAAACCATTGTACAGTCCTGTGTACAGATGTGTCTGGAATATCCAGATGTTTGCAAATTATACGTGGTCGGAAGTGGTCTGTGTGCCTTAACAATGCCCATGTATGTGATATTGTACCCAAATAGGCCACAGTGAGTGTACTGAAACATATGGCAGCATGAATATCTTACCTGACTGAAACATCATGTTGATACGATGTCTGCCATCCTCACAGGTGGCCAGCCTTGTAGGTGCAGTACATGAGTGCAGATGCTTGGTTTTACAAGTGAACTGTTCATGTTATGGGTCACATTCAAGGCAGGAAGAGCTGTTCACTGACATATTGTGGTCCTAATGTGTATGTAACAGGAACACCTTGCTTCTTAATAGGGGTGTGTACACAATTTATATCCACTGTATACCACTAATGTGTCACACATGTCCCTACATAAGGCCATTTGTCCAGCCCATGTTGCTTGCCTCTATCCAGAAATCTTGTCTCTGACAAGTTGTGAGGTATGATACAGAAATGTTGAAGTCACATCAGATAGGCCCCAGTGGTGACCACTGTGATGCAATGCAATTATCCCTACCATAAGTGAACATGCACATAAAGCAATATAGCTATTACGTAAAGCAATATAGCTACTACTGATAGTTGTGTGCATGGTAAATTACATGCCCTTCACATGCCTGGGGTATTTTCAGGCAACAACAGAACAATGTCATACTCACCAGCTTCAGGCTACTGTCCCATATGGAGATGAGAGGGTCCTAGGTAGTTGTGAAAGGGAGTTATTGTTAGCAGACTCACATGTGGCCTTGGTACAGGATGGATGCAGCATGCCTGAACATTTACAGTACTAACCCCAATAATACACAATGTTCTGTCCACAACACAGATGTGCACTTCTGTGCATTAGAAAACCCCATCCACAACTGCAATCAGACCTGACACATGGATGTAGATAAAATACAGATACATGTAGGCCCTTACCTACATGCTCCTCATCCAGTGTGTGTGTGCAACCCACCTCCACAATGCTTTTCTCAGCTTCATGGCTTGTGCATTGGGCGGTGCCCCAAAGTTGGTGAGGAGCTCCTCGGTGGGTGTCAATGGGGCTGGATGGCAGGGCCTCCTCCTGTGGCTAGCCGGTCCCTCGCTACAGCACCAGCCTGGTGATGGGCATGGCAGATGAGGTTGGTGGCCCGATGCTACACCTGCTCATAAGGTCTGCTGTGCAGCCCGGCATCATTTACCCTGTGGACCAGATTGTTCCACAGGGCAGTCCTCTCCCACACATCTCCTGCTCTCCATCCAAATAACAGGGCATAATGTTCGATCACATATTGGGTGATGATGTCAGTTTCCCCAACAGAGAATGCTGGTAGGCGAGCCCTCTGCATGTTACTTGGAAGACATAAACAGGAAAAAGGTCACAGGACCTCATACAGTTGTCAAATTGCACATCAACAGTGGATATTACTTGCAAATAATCCAAACTACACCATAACCCTCCAATCTATTATGGCTATATCAGCTTGCATTACACTCCTGGTCCTGAGCTATCTTATTCCCCCCCAATGTTGGACACTTAATTGCATAATCCTCTATTCTCCATTCATTTCTGTGTAGAAGGTTGACAGTGGCCATCTTCCATGTGGATGGTGGCAAGTCTGTGTTTGACTGTGGTATGTGATGGAGCTGTGAGCACATGACTGAGTTCATGTAGTAGGCAGACAGTGATGTTTTATGCTCCATGGAGATTTGCCATTGTTGCCATCAGTAGACAATATGTACATGCTCGCCATTGCTGAGGGGAGGAGTGTGGTTGATGTGCATATCCCCTATACAAATGGGGTGGACAGGGTCCCACCTAACCTGTCTGATGCAGGTTGCCTATATTGATGGCATGTGTGTATGAGGTTTTCTTTACCCCCAGTACAGGGTGAATTTTGTTGTTTCTTCTGAGACTGACAACATATGTGGAGACACTGTTGCAATTGTCCTTGGTGGTGTGGATATGTCTGATTTGTAGTCATAGTCAGCCTTACAGGAAGTCACCTGTGAAATTACATGCTTGCTCAGATAGAGGTGGACTTACTTCCAAGTTGTTGCCTGCACCTATGTGTCCCTGTACAGCCAATATAGCAACCTATTATGTGGTTTGTGTATTGCTGCTGTCCACCAAAGGGAATTACTCTACCTTGGTGGAGGCTGGTTATACAGGTCAGGTACTGTTGAGTCCATATAGCTACAGTGGATATAAAGGGTACACACCCCTGTTACAATAGCTGGTATTTGTGCAATTGAAAAATGACACTACAATAACTCATTTCAAAACAATTTCCACCTTTAATGTGACCTGTAGCCTGTACAATTCAATTGAAAACATAACAATCTGGTCTGTGAAAACATATGGAAATAATCAGTACAATAAGCAAGTTTAATGAGTGTGCACACCCTTAAACTGATACATTGTGTATGCACCTGTTGAGATAGTTACAGCATTCCTTTGTCTTGGTTTGGACTCTAAGATCATGGCACATCTTCACTTGGCAATAGTTGCTCACCTTCCTAGAAAACCTTTGATTGTTTTTCAATGGAACTGTACAGGTTAGAGGTCACATTCAAGATGAGAAACATTATGAAATGGTTTTCTGTGGTCTCATTGTCATACAGAGCACAAACCTTGCATTCCAACAGGGGTGTGTACACTTGCAATATCCACTGTATATAGGTGTTGATATAGCTGTTAGTGTTAGGCATAGACAGAGGGTCATAACACAGTTGGACACTTCTCCAAGTACTACCTGATAATCATGCCTACTCTAGTGCCCATATCAGTGTCAGGGCAATGCAGCAACCAGTAGCTGTACACATTTATGTCTGTTGTATACACTGACACTGATATTACACACATGTGCAACATGCACAACCTATGTAGCTGACTGCTTGAAACCCATCTGATTATTTTTGTACCTTCCAGCTGAACATATGCTTACATACATGTACTCAGGGGATACCTGGTATACATTTCTGTTATATGTTAGTATGGCACACTGTATTTACAGTCTTGTTGCTCAGTCATACTTCTCAACATGTTATAGCAGTATGTCTGGACACTGGCATACATAAATGGGTGACAAAAGGTACATCAGTATCGATACTGTATTAATGTAGCTGCACCATACATTAGTAAGTTGTTTGCAGAGTAGGGCTTGATATCACTGTGATAACCTGGATGATGTCCAACAGTCATAAGTGGGCTATTATGTTACATTCTCATTGCTCACAGACTTGCTAGTGATTTGGCTGACATAACACAGGTATATGTGTATTCCACAAAATGAAGCAGCTTTTCAGGCAAAACAATAAAGCCCTGAGCAGGGCAAGCTTAGAAAATTGTGAAAAAAACCCACGGACGGCTCAGCACACTTCAGTTCACTTTATTCCACAGAAACACAGCAAATTAACGCTCCACCATACATTTTCATTTTAAAAATCACTCATATGTGGGCTGTTCAAACTACTAGTGCTTTCATACCATTCATTTAATTACACTAATTAGGTTAATGAATTAAATGAAATGTTAATTTAGTTTAAAACCAAAAACTTTTCTTGTTGTATCTCTCTGTGTTGCCACAATTAAAACACATTTAATATTACAATTTTTGGTGAATAAATATGTATGAATAAAAATATGTTTTAAATAAAAATCCTTAAAACACTTGACTACAAAGAATAAATTATAAAGTTAAAATACTATTAGAAACACATTAATAGGACTCAATGGTTAAAATTACCAACTTGATATATTCTTTGTAGTCAAGTGTTTTAAGGATTTTTATTTATATTTTTATTCATACATATTTGTTCATCAAACATTGTAATATTAAATGTGTTTTAATTGTGACAATACAGAGCGATACAACAAGAAAAGTTTTTGGTTTTAAACTAAATTATCCTTTCAATTAATTCATTAAACTAATCAATGTAATTAAGTGAATGGTATAAAAGCACTAGTAGTTTGAACAGTCCACATCTGAGGAAGTGATTTTTAAAACGAAAACGTATGGTGGAGTGTTAACGTGCTGTGTTTCTGTGAAATAAACTGAATTGAAGTGTGCTGAGCCGTCCGTGGTTTTTTTTCACAATTTTCTAAGCTTGCCCTGCTCAGGGCTTTATTGTTTTGCCTGAGAAGCTGCTTCATTTTGGGGATTACAAATTTTTTGGAAGCTGCTGTGAATTTTGTTTTTACAGGTATATGTGTATGTGACAGCAGATATCAGTCACAAATGTGCTTAATGTCCAGCAGAACACTGAACAGTTGAATGTTATTAATTCAATATATCACACGCAGTTCAACACACGTCTGCAGCAGTACTTTACTATGCACATGCCCTATATAGGTCTGTTAGCTTTACAAGGCAACCATGCATCATACTCATATTCACAGGTAACATAGGGATATGGACAACATCCCATTAACTGACCTAGCAGTGGCATAGTCACAACTGTTTGACAGACACCCCAGTGGTTGTCATATGTGAGCTGTCCTTTCCCAGGGTGAGTCAAGCTCCTGCGCTGTTATCCTACCTCGCAACCTCTTAGAGCATCACATCTGGACAAAGCCTAAAATGAAGGGGGGATAAATAGGCACAGACTTTTAAATATTCCTGTTACAAACTTAGGAAGTTTGTAGAATGATACATTTTGCATTATCATGAGTTTTACTCAAGTGTTTGTCATTACTTGATGACTTCAATCCTCAGCTATTTGCCAGAAAAGTACAGATTTCAGGAGGAACAGACAAAATATATGATGGAAAAATCTGGACATTCTGTGAAGATCTGTACAGTTGAGAGGTATGGCTGTGATCTCTCCTACTGCAGAGAGGGCCAGATGCTATGGCCATGTAGCTGTTCAGCAGGACATTAGTACAGCAAGTCTTGTTGGGACATATATTCTTCCAAATCATATGTGCCATTATTACAGACCAAGTACTACATTCAATTACATGCTTACATGTTCCACTTAACTTTTCTTTTTTTCTTCTCTTTTCCAGTTTATGTTTTGTTTTCTCTCTCTCTCTCTCTCTCTGCACTACAGAGATAGAGCTGGTTTGAATAGGTGGCAACATGGCTTTTGTAGGTGATGCTCATGAACAGGTGATGGCCTGTGCACCTATTGGTGTTCCCCACTTGCTAACTGCATGCCAAGCAGCTGTGTAGTTCTTCCAACAGCCAATCTCATGGCAACACATTCCTATAATTGAGTACTCCATGTGGGCGTTGGCCCTTTCCCTTACTTTTGAGGAAAGCATCCTGGAGTTGTGTGGGCTACTAACTCTTACAACAAGACTTGTGGAGACAAGCCAACTAAATGGTGGAGAAGGTTCAAGACTTATGGGCAGAATGTGAGTATTGCTGTTATATTTTTGGAATACTGCTAGTTTAACAGGGTTTGTCTGCACATGCTACTTTTGCATGGGTTTCAGTCTGACAAAGTTCTGTCTCTGCATAACTCTCAACTGTAGGGCTATCCACATAATGGCCACATGTTAGCCTGTTATGTTTGGTCTGTTCCCCAGACAGGTGTTGTCCTTGGCAAATCAGTAGCATACTCTGGAGATTGCAATCTGTAAATGCTAACATCCATTTGTTTTTCTGACTTTATATCCCTCAGAAAAGATATGTTACAAGAAACCTTGTAACACCAGCAACTTTCTCAGTATATAACAGCAATATTTCAAGAATGGCCATGTATTTGGGCCTCTGTCCACCAATTATGTCAGGCTTTGTCCAGATATCATACAGTAGGAGGTTGATAGGTATAATGGTCTATCATTATTTAGTGCTGTCATTCCTGCTGAGGGGAAAGGCTGGAAAACATATTGAAGTCTGTACATTCAAGAGGTTGGTGTATAGAGAATGCTCTTAGATGCCCTTGTAACATATTTTATGTAGGGGAGAATAATGCATATTTAAAAACTAGGCTGTTAGAACATGCAAAACATATTACTGATAAGAAAGATGACAGTTCTATAGCTGTACATTTGAATAAATCTCACCATGGGGACAGTAGTTGGTTCCAAGGTACTGTTTTGGAAAAGTTTTGTTCCTCAGTTTGATGTAACATTCATAAAAGGACAATTGTTATGCACAGACTCAATGTATTAATATTAAATGTGATACTTTATCCCTTTGGGGGTTAAATGAGGAGTGTAACTGGAGGCTGTGTATTTAATTATGTAATTAAGTGTTATTTGCTTCTTGTGATTAAGGCAAGTATTTCTTGTAATGTTTTACTCCTTGAAGGCTTTGGCCAAGACATCAGAGTATAATAAACATGTGTAAATTACTGGCTAGTTGTATTTCTCTTTGTTATGCTCAGTCCTTTTAGTTGTTCTGCTAAGAGGTTGTTGTATGTCTGGCCATTGTGTATAGCCTATCATGATTTTGTAGCAGTGTACTGTTCACTTATTTATTTTACTGTGGGAGGGGCAGATGTGAGTGACACGGGTCCTTTTGTATCTGACTGTGCATGCTGCCCCAGTTATGGGTGGTCTATCAGCAGCATATGTTTGTATAGACATTTTGGGACATGTATACACATATATCTATCTATATCTATATCTATATATATATACATATATATATGTATATATATATATATATATATATATATAATATATGTGTGTATGTATATATATATATATATATATATATATATATATATATATATATGTATATGTATATATTTGTATACATACATATATATATATATATATATATATATATATATATATATACACCTAAGTATTTATTGGTAATATATCTATATATTGTTATACACATATATGTATCTCCATACATATCTATCTCTCTCTCTATGTATATGTTTCTTTTCAGATATATATATTTGTAGTTAGCAATCCTTCATAATTGCACAGTGTCTCTTCCCTATTATAAACGGGCTGTAAAGAAGGGTATGTTGTTGAAAACATCCTAAAACCATACATCTGAAGTGGCTTACTGATAAATTGCTGTGACTATGGTGTGCAGGGTCCTGGGTTTGAGACATGCAAGGGCTGTTTATTTTGTTGCTAAGCAGAACAAGGACTGTTTAATACAGAGTGATTAAGGCAGTTTTGAGCAGCTTTAAGCATGTTTGAGTGGGTTTGTGCGATGGTAAGCATAGCTAATGTACAGTTAAACAAATAGGCACTTACCAGTGCGTAAATCTGCTTAGTATTTATATTTAAGCAATGCTTAAACTTGTTAAGCATAGCTCAGCCCTGATAACCAGTGATCACATTCCAGTTTGATAAAATAGCAGGGTAATGACATCTTTAATAAGTGTATTTAATTTCATGTATATAACATGCTTCTATGTACTGTCATTACAGTAGCAAGGGGTGTGACTATACTGTATGGGGCACCTGGGTATACATGGAGTAGTACCACAGTCTTTTTTCTTTGTATTTGTTTTATATATGGGTCGTATCCCAGGTTATATGCAGTCACACTTGCATGGTACACCAGCTACAGTGCACTGGTTGACAAAAATAGTTTAACACATATGGTATCATTATGTTAGTACATTTAACAGCGCTTTTCCAAGTAAAAGTAGATTGCAGATTGTAGTACTAGAACCATACACCCCTGCATGCAAAGCTGGGCTTTGGGTACTGACTATCTTGTTCTTGGTGTTTGAGCTGTATATTTTTATGTATCTCCTGTAAGATATTGATCTGATATTTTGATATAAACTGTATAATACTATGTTTTATGGACATGTCATTGAGGATTGCAGTAGGTGGCAATATGTCACAGGACAGGACATGTGGAGACAGCCAAACAACATGGCGACATATCCCCAGATTTGTGAACAGATTCTATGTCAACAGTGCTGTTATACACATTGTGGATTGATAGATTGACAGGGTTTGTGTGGACTTTCCTTTAGTGTGTGACTTCACGACTGACAGTGATATGTCTCTGACATACCTCTCCACTGGCACGTGGTCCACAAACTGGCCACATGTTTGCCTGTTATGTTTTGTCTGTTCCCCAGACAGTTGGTGTCCTTGGGAAATCAGTCATGGACTCTGGGGAATGCAGTCAGTAAATACTCACATCTATTGGTATCACTGACCTCATATTCCTCATAAAGGATATTACAACAAACCCAGTAACATTTGCAACTGTCACAATGTATGACAGCAATATGTCCAATCTACCCCTGTGTTTGTGCCTCTCTCCCCAAATGATGTCAGGCTTTGTCTAGATATCAATGAGGTGCAGACATATTTATTATCATTATTTCTTGACTTCATTCATGCTAACATCCCAGTGATGTAGTAGACTCACAGACATGTCAAGGAAGAGGCCATAGATATGAGTCCTGAGCCTGTACATTCTGAGGTGAACTGTACATGCGAGAGGCCTGTGTATAGGTTCATAGGTTCATAGGCAGGTACTAGGCTATTGGCCCTAGGACCTATATAAGCCTAGCCAAAAAGGTACCCTGGCTTTCGCCACCCAAGAAAATTATTTTCCTATGCCCCTGTCCAGCAAAGCCACAGAGGTGATCCCGGGGTGAATTTTCTATTTCCCATCCAATCAAGATTTTTCTTGAAGAGTGCTAATGAGGAGCTTTGTTTGATATAGATATATAGTTTGTTCCAGAGTATGGGAAGTATTTGAGACAGGAATCTATCCCTCTAGCATGTTCTGTTTATTGTGATGACAAAGTTTAGGTCCCTAGAGCATGTAGCTCAGAGGGATTGGGATTTCTTTAAGTGGAGCATGTCCAACAGAACTGGGTTTGACATAGCTTTGTATGTTAGCCAGAGATCGCCTCTGAGTAGGCGATATGCGACAGAGTAAAGCTGGAGTTTTTTTAGATGGTCTGCATAGGGCATCTGTTTGAGGCCAGTAATCCTCTTTGTGATGTATTGCTGTGGCCTTTCCAGTTGTTGTAGATGTCTTGTGAGGTACATACCAAAAGGGGTGTTGTACTCTATGATGTGTCTAATGAGTGACGGGTAGAGGGGGAACAATGACCTCTTTTTTCCTGGATGAGAAACCTTTTGTGATGAGGTGTGCCACACAGAAGGATTTCCTGACTACTGTGGCAATGTGATTATCAAAGGAGAGACTACTGTCCCACCTGTGTCCCAAGGTCTCTTATCACACTGTTGGTGTTAAGTAGACTACCACCTATGTGGTAGTTCATGGGTACAGAATTTTTACCAAGGGGGATGAAAATGCACTTTTTGGCATTGAGCTTGAGGCCATGGCTTTGACACCAGGCATCTGTCCTAGTGAGGCTCTTTTGTAGGAGTTTTGATTATGGATCCTAGTTTGCAGTCATCTGCAACTTCATTAGCCAAAGATCTTTTGTGTTAGCCTGTACTTCAGAAAAGTAGATACCAAACAGGAGAGCACACAGGTCTGAACCCTGTGGTACTCCACTTGTCACTGTCTGAAATTGGATTTGGAGTCTGCTACTTTCATAGTGTGGGTTCTGTCAGTGAGTCAGTTGGCAACCCATCTTGTGACATAGGGATTTATACCTAGTTTAGTGAGTTTATCTATAATTCCAGAGTGGGGAATGGTGTCAAAAGCCTTGCCGAGATCTAGATAGGCTGGGTGAACCACCTTACCCTTGTCTATGGCTTTGGTGACTGCTTCAAAGAAGTCTATCAGGTTTAGGAGACATGATCTGCCTTTAACAAACCTGAACTGGGTGGGGTCCAGAGTTTGGAGATTACCATTGTCTTTGTTTATAAGTTCCATGATGATACATTCCATGGCCTTGCAGACCAGGCTCATTAGGTTAATGGGGGCAGTAGTTCCTGGGGTCCATGGTGGCTCCCTCTTTGTGGAGTGGGATAACCATCACTGTGCACCATTCAGTGGGCACAAAGCCTGAGGTGAGGCTATGATTGAACATGGTGCTTAGGTGGGGTGCCAGTTCATTCTGTAGTTCATGTGGAACACAGCCTGGGATGTTGTCAGGTCCCATGGATGCTGTGTTCTTGGCTTTGGAGAGTGTGGTTTTTACCTGTGCAGCCGTGATTACAGGAACTTTGCATTCTTCCGGTATAGAGATGGGTCCTTTAGAGGGTGAGAGGGGGGTAAAGTTAGCACTGAACCTATCTGCCAAGATGTTGACAATATCAGTTGGTTCTGTATATTTTATGCCATTGTGCTGTAACTCAGAGCAGATCTGAGTGTTGCCATTGAGATTCTTGACATAGCTATAGAATGCTTTGTGGTTGTCTTTAGAATCAGTGTCAATTTTGTTTTTGTAACTAGTTTTGGAGGATTTCATGAGGGATCTCAGCTTCTTCCTGAGGCTGACCAGGGAGTTCCTCCATTCATGGGATTTTACTGTTTTTTGCAACAGTTTTTTTCTTCTGTTGTAGAGTTTGTTTATGGCAGGGGATCACCAGATTGGCTTCCTTTTTCTGGAGGATAGCATCTTGGATCTGTTTGGGATAGCATGATCCATGCACTCATGTAAGTGCTTATAAAGTGCATTTGTGTAGGATTCAGCAGTCGTACCTCTACTGTCCGTCTGCATGGGTGTCATTAAGTTTGCCACTTCTGTCTTAAGAAGCGTGAAGTTGGCTTTGGAGAAATTTTTTACGGTGGTTTCCCTAATGCGGGGTGGGGGTTGGATGTGGATGTCTAGGGTGATTAGCTTGTGGTCAGATCTGACCAACGAGGAATTGACCTCTGGTTTGGAACACCGGTTGCCCATGTTGGTAATGACCAGGTCTAGGATATTGCTGCCCCTGGTGGGGGTGTGGATAAGTTGATCCAAGGCATTGGAATTTATGAATTCCAGAAAATGTAGAGCAAAAAAGTTGGTACATGAGTTTTCCCAGTTAATGGTGGGGTATTTGAAATTGCCCATTATTAGGGTTTTGGGTTGTGCCCTAATATCTTCCAGTGTATCAAGAAATGAGGAGTGAAAATCCTGGGGCATAGTGAGGGATCTGTAGCAATGTACAATTTGGATTGTGGTCTTGCCCAGAGTTAGTTGCACTTGGATAATGTCGGATGCATTATGCTGATCAACTAGCTTGGAGGTGTGGATATCCTTAATGAATATGGACACGCCTCCACCTTTAGTGTTTTGGTCCAGGTTAGTTGGCCGAAAGGTGTGGTATGAATTATAGCCTGGTAATGCAGGCATGCTCTCTGGAGCCTTGAACCAGGTCTCAGTCACTGCATAGACATCGATGTTCTCCATTTTAAGAAGTACCTCGAGGGTCCCATTTACTACTGCTATCCCCTTGCTAATTTCTTTAAAAGAAAAGAAAAAAGGGGTAATAGGAAAGTGGTGAAAAAGGGGGCACAAAGAGGGAAAAACAATATGAAAGATAGTTAGGGATGTCCAGGATGGGTGTAGGGAAGGTCCATAGCGGTCCATTTTTTCTACAGCAGCAGCTGTGCATATATACTGAATTTGGAGGTATATTTGGACACTCAAACCCCTGAGAGAGGGGTGAGGGCAACAATAATCTGTTGTGAAGCCAATTAGAGCAGATTACATGTGTCCAGTGGACATGTGTGCAAAATAGACAGCTATGTATGGGACGACAATTTTTATTTGATAACAGGTGAGTGTGGGATGTTGGGGAAGGATAGTAGATATATTTGGGGAGGTAGGTTGGGTAGGGAGACAGACAATACAGCATGCAGAGTTGGTATATGACACATGTGGAGGGTAAACACCTTTGGTAATCGGAAGCCCACGCGCCCCCAAATTGATACAGTGGGACTGAGGTCCCCACCCATGGGCAGTCACCACTGTACCTTCATGGCCCCGAAGGTGGCTGTGCTGGGGGCTGAGCAGCAGGGGCAGGCTGACCCTCTAAATGCTCCACACGGCCCTCAATCTGGCATAGCAGATCTCCCACTTCTCTGCGGAGCTCACTAAGCACCAGACCCTGGACCTGGCTTTGGGTGAAAGGATCCTCTCTGTGCCCGGGGGGGATGAACCCCATCCCCTGTGGCAGTTCCACCTGAAGGTGATGCAGGATCAGCAAACGAGGAGGTCCCGGGGTGGGTCCCAGACATGCTGGGGCAAGATGCCATGGCCAGATCAGGCAGGAGAGGCAGATCCGCTGGGATCGGCCTTTCCAGATGTGCTATGGTGTTGCAGTTTTAAAACATATGTTGGTTAGTAATAGTAAACACATTCCAGGATTAGTTATAACAGCATGCATGAGTATTCCCATTAACCCAAAACAACAGATTTTTAACATTTGCATAGCAAACAGAACGCATTCATATATGGAACCACAGCGCGCATTACACTGGCATGCAGGTTATATTAATAGCAACAGGCCATCAATATTAGTATTTGAACAGGGAAAATTAATTGGAATACATTTCAACATTTGTAGAACAATAGGACACGTGTCCCAATGGTAGGTTTGATGGAAAACATAGCCATTCATTTATGTGTTTAGATCATTGGAGAAGATAAGGTGAGGGAGAGAGAGATGTCAGTTAACAAATGTAGATTCTTGCAGTGGTCACAGCTTTAATGATCATTGCTCTAATCATTACTCTGCAATATAATTACAATAACCTATGGCCTTGGGTTGGGCAGTGGTATGTTTGTACACAGTGTATAATTACAGCCTTTTTATAGCTACTTTATACCTTCTCTTACCTGGAAGACCTGTGGAGGGAATTTTTGTTAACAGTACCTGACTGTTTCTACCCATATTCACATAGTCAGGGTTACATATGTGCACTAATACTGTGTGTGCATGTGTGCTACTGCCATACTCTGCCTTGATTTCTATCAGTCACTCTGATTGTTGGCAGCAGGGACCAGTAGCTGTGACAGCATGACACTTTTGAACATTTCTTGGGGGAGACCACTTGGTGTATGTACTTAACTTGTTGTCATTTGCAGCCTTGGGGTTGGATCATGGGTGTTGGACACAGTATAACTACAGCTTTCTTATTGCTACTTCATACCCTCTCTTAGCTGGAAGACCTGTGAAGGAAATTTATGTTAATACTACTTGACTGTTTCTACACATCTTTACACAATCCTAGTTGAAATTAGGCATACAGCTTACTACCACTCCTGGGATTCGAACTGTGGCTGTTTCTGCTAAAAATACAATGAGTTTGTGTTTCATCAGATGAGCTATTCATAAGTTCATAGGTAGGTACTAGGCTATCGGCCCAAGAGCCTAAGTAAGTCTAGCCAACAAGTTTCCCTGGCTTACGCCACCCAAGAAAGTTATTTTCCTGTGCCCCTGTTGAGCAGAGCCACAGAAGTGATTCCCGTGGGTGAATTTCATATTTCCCATCCACTCATCAAGATTTTTCTTGAAGAGTGCTAATGAGGAACTTTGCTTGACATAGATGGGTAGCTTGTTTCAGAGTATGGGAAGTCTCTGGGACAGGAATCTATCCCTCCAGCATGTCCTGTTTATTGTGGTGACAAGGTTTAGGTCCCTAGAGCGTGTAGCTCAGAGGGATTGGGATTTCTTTAGGTGTAGCATGTCCAACAGCTCTGGGTTTGACATAGCTTTATATGTTAGGCAGAGATCACCTCAGAGTAGGCAATATGCTACAGAGTAAAGATGGACTTTTTTGAGATGGTCAGTGTAGGGCAGCTGTTTGAGGCCAGTAATCCTCTTTGTGAGGTATTTCTGCAGCCTTTCCAGCTACTGCAGATGTCTTGTGAGGTACATTCCAAAAGGAGCATTGTACTCTATAATGGGTCTAATGAGTGTTGAGTAGAGGGGAACAATGACCTCTTTTTTCCTGGATGAAAACCCTTTTGTGATGAGGTGTGCCATGTAGAAGGATTTCCTGACTACTGTGGCAATGTGATTATCAAAGGACAGACTACTAAGATAAGGTCTCTTATCACACATTCGGCATTAAGTAGAATGCCACCTATGTGGTAGTTCATGGGTACAGAGTTTTTACCAAAGGGGATGACAATGCAGTTTTTGGCATTGAGCTTGAGGCCATGGCTCTGACACCAGGCATCTGTCTCAGTGAGGCCCTTCTGTAGGATGTCCACATCATTTGAGGACTCGACTATAGCTCCTAGTTGACAGTCATCTGCAGACTTCATTAGCCAAAGACCTTCTGTGTTAGCCTGTACTTCAGAAAAGTAGATACCAAACAGGAGAGGTCCCAGGACGGAACCCTGTGGTACTCCACTTGCCACTGGTTTGAAGTCAGATTTGGAGTCTGCAACATTTACAGTGTGGGTTCTGTCAGTGAGCCATTTGGCAACTCATCTTGTGCTGTAGGGATTTATACCTAATTTAGTGAGTTTAGCTATAATTCCAGAATGGGGGATGGTGTCGAAAGCCTTGGCAAAGTCAAGCTAGGCTGTGTGAACCACCTTACCCTCGTCTACGGCTTTGGTGACTGCCTCAAAGAAGTCGATCATGTTCAGGAGGCATGATCTGCCTTTCACAAACCCGAACTGGGTGGAGTCCAGAGTTTGGAGGTTACCAATGTCTTTGTTTATGAGTTCCATGATGATACATTCCATGGCCTTGCACACCAGGCTCGTCAGGCAAATAGGGCAATAGTTCGCGGGATCAGTGGTGGCTCCCTTTGTGGAGTGGGATAACTGCTGGTGTGCGCCATTCAGTGGGCACAAAGCCTGATGTGAGGCTATGATTGAACATGGTGCTTAGGTGGGGAGCCAGTTCATTCTGAAGTTCATGTAAAACATAGCCTGTGATGGTGTCCACTCCCATGGATGCTGTGTTTTTGGCTTTAGAGAGTGCAGCTTTTACCTGCATAGTTGTGATTACAGGGACTCTGCATTCTTTCTGTATAGATATGGGCCACTTAGGGGGTGAGAGTGGGGTAAAGTTAGCACTGAACCTATCTGCCAGGATGTTGGCAATATCAGTTGGTTCTGTAATTTTCGTGCCGTTGTGCTGTAACTCAGATCAGATCTGAGTGTTGCCATTGCGATTATTGACATAGCTATAGAAAGCATTGTAGTTGTCCCTAGAATCAGTGGTGATTTTGTTTTTGTAGCTAGCTTTGGAGGATCTTATAAGGGATCTCAGCTTCTTGCTGAAGCTGACCAGGGAGCTCCTCCACTCATGGGATTTTACTCTTTTCCAACAGTTTCTTCCTTCTGTTGTAGAGTTTGTTTATGGCAGAGAACCACCAGATTGCTTCCTTTTTTGGAGGCTAACGTCTTGGCTCTGTTTGGGATAGCACGATCCATGCACTTGTGTAAGTGCTTACAGAGTGCATTTGTGTAGGATTCAGCATTCATAAATGTATTGTCCATCTGCATGGGTATCATGAAGTTCGCCACTTATGTCTTAAGAAGCATGAAATTGGCTTTGGAGAAATTTTTTACCATGGTTTCCTTAATGGGGGTGGAGGTAGATGTGGATAGCTAGGGTGATTAGCTTATGTTCGGATCTGACCAATGAGGAGTTGACTTCAGGTGTGGAACACTGGTCACTCATGTTGGTAATGACTAGGTGTAGAATATTGTTGCCCCTGGTGGGGGTCTGGATAAGTTGATCCAGGGCATTGGAATTTATGAATTCCAGAAAGCGTTGAGTGAAGGTGTTGGTACATGAGTAGTTTTCCCAGTTAATGGTGGGGTAGTTGAAATCACCCATTATTAGGGTGTTTGGTTGAACTCTAATATTTTTCAGTATATCAAGAAAAGAGGAGTGGGAATCCTGGGGCATGGTGGGGGATCTGTAGCAAGCTACAATTTGGATTGCAGTTTTGCCCAGAGTTAGTTGCACTTGGATAACCTCAGATGCATTATGCTGAGCAACTAGCCTGGAGATGTGGATATCCTTAATGAATATGGACACAACTCCACCTTTGGTGTTCCAGTCCAGGTTAGGTGGCCGAAAAGTGTGGTATGAGTTTTAGCCTGGTAATCCAGGGGTGCTCTCTGGAGTTTTGAACTAGGTCTCAGTCACTGCATAGATATTGATGCTCTCCATTTTAAGAAGTACCTAGAGGGAGTGCATTTTGAAATTTAGACTTCTAGCATTGAGTAGCATTACCCTCAGTTTTTGCTTGCCTGTTTCTGTTATGGTGGTGGTGATTTTGTCATTTGAAGCTTGCCTAAAAAAGGCACTATATGGGCGGCAAGAGCCTTAGCCAGTATCCGGAATCTCAGGGGTGACAGGTGCACGCCATCTCTGGCAAAGCATCGTGGTCTGTCGACCATGTCGTGCCAGGCAGACAGATACTGGATCTCCTTAGAATGACACCAAAAGCTTAGCCAAGAAGTCAGTCATTTTGCCCTTGTACTGCGTTATCATTCTGGGCGATGGCAGGATGCTACTCAGGGCTAGAGTCATACCTGCCTGGGCTACAAGATCGGAGAGCTCTTCCATGTCTCTTTTCATGTAGTCCAGGGAGGTACGTCTCAGGTCATTCACACCGACATGGACAATGACAGAGTCATACTTGTACTTGTTGTGGAGGGACCTGAGTACTTGCGTATGTGGTGGATCCTGGCACCTGACAGGCAGCTGACAGTAACCTTCTCCTTGTTTAGCCTATTGAGTGGGACATCAGTGTGCCAGACTTTAGAGTCACCTATGACTAGTGTGTTGGGTATGTTGTTTTGCCTTATAGGCTGTGGTTGAGTGGCACACTTGAGTCTGTGGGGTATGTGTCATTTGGGTTGTGTTGGTGGGTGGAGGTTGCTTGCATTTCTTCTTTGGAGGTCTCTGTTGCTTGAGCAGATTATTATTGAGAGTCTCAGTGAATGTTTTTCTATTTCTATGTCTGGATTTTGGTGGTGTAGGTTTAGTGGGATTATGTGATTAGTGTGGTGTGTTGCAAGTGTTTACCCTCTCCTCTTGACTGTCAAGTTCAGTCTTGGTTGGAGAGAGCTTTACCTCCATTTTGGCTAGATAAGTGCATCTCTCACAGGTTGTAGTGTTGGGTGGTAGGAGGAGAGGGTTTTCTGTGTACATGAGGCAATTTCTACATTGCCCCAAGATGCCCAGATTCATCAGATAGACAGGAGAGAACACTGGGAGCTGACCCTTGGACATGCCTGAATAAAAAACTATTTTCCTCTAGACAAGTGTGGAAAGTGAGTACAAGAGCTGTTTTTCTCGAAACAAGTGAGGAAAGTAAGTACAAAAACTGTCTTCCTCTAGGTAATGAGAAAGATTGAGTGCTGTAATAATTTGTAGCTTATTTAGTGCTTACAACAAGTTCTGAACAAGTGCTGAGCACAAATAAGCAAATTCAAGTGCTGAAACTTAAAATCTGTTTCTGAACTAGATACGTTACAGGAAAGAAACAAGTGCAAATGCAGGCTTTTAAATCAGAAAGTTGAAAGAGATGGAAAAATTGTCCAAATGGCCAATAACTACAATTTCTGGGCCAGAAACCACTCCTTATGTGATAGATAGGTTACCTAGTGCTTACTACTCCCACTGATAAGCTAGCAAGCTTCCCTCAAACACAGAAAGGCTTGTGGGCCTCAGGAGATTACAAACAGTCCTGGATACAGCAAATCTGTATATGGACTAGACTAGTTACAGGAAATGGGGAAAACTAGTGCAAATGCGGGCTTTTAAATCCGAAAGTTGAGAGATACAGAAAAACTGCCCTAACGGGCAATAACTACAATTTCTGGGCCAGAAACCACTCCTTATGTAGTAGATAGGTTACCTAGTGCTTACCACTTCCACTGATAAGCTAGCAGACTTCTCTCCAACACAGATAGGCTTGGGGGGCTCAGAAGCTTAAAAACAGTCCTGGATATAGCAAATCTGTATCTGGACTAGACTAGTTACAGGAAAGGCAGGAGACAAGCATAATTGTTTTGTTACAGTTAAGCAAAACACAGGGAGATTCTAGCAAAGTTTTTTTTTTTTTGTAAAGGAAAGGGAGAGAGGAGAAGCAGACAATATTTCAAGGTTAGGAAACTAAGTGGGTTGGCCTTCTCAAATGTTCTCTCTGTATTATGTAGAAAGAGCTAATGACACTAGACTGGGAGGAGTGTCCCAGATCAAATTTACAGTAGGGGTGGGCAACTGCCAAGCCACCTTGTAGAATGCAAGACACCAACAGGGAGGGAGAACAGTGTTGCCAATTTAGTGCTTTTCACGCCAAATCTAGCTCCTTTTTTTATTTTATAGCTCGAAAATTTGGTCCCTAGCGTGCAAAATCTAGTGCCTTTACTAAAAACATAAATGTGGCCACTGGCCAACAATGGCCATTATGTTGTTTTTGGTTCACCTTAAATGCTACTGTATTTTTCCCATGCTTGAACTTGAAGTCCCATCCCACTAGTGGCTGGTACTGCTAATGTGACCAATCAGCAACAAGTGGGAGGGAGGGTGGCAAGCAACACTGAACTAATCTGTCTGCACTGATACTTATTATTGCTTCCATATGTGTGAATCATTCCAGGCAGGTACAGACAAACATGTATAGAATGCGCCAGTCTTCAAATAACATGCAGCAGTAAATCGATGTTGTGGTGAGTACTTGGTAATAGCTTCTTAAATAACTTTAAACCTTCATGCTTCTGAAATATATTTCATATGTATTACACTGACTAGTGCAGCTTTCTAACATCTCCAAATTTTGTTCTGTTCTCATCCGTAATATTATGACTTGAGGAGAAATATTGGCGTACTGTAATTAATAATGTCAATAGAGCTAAAAGTGTCTTTAGTGTCAAAATATGCATTTTAATTAACATTGTCTTGTTCATTCAATCTCTGAAGTTAATATTACTCTATTTTAAAGTCCTTGATTATTTTTGGATTTGTTCCTTGCTGTCCAGTATTATTTCTGGTAGACTGGCCCATCTTCTTCTGAGTAGGGGATGTAACCATGTATTTTATGGGTTCCTGGGGATTGTTATCAAACAGAAACATTGTTTCACATTCATTATTCCTTAACGTTGTCTTTGTCTAGTTGAAATAGAATTGAGGGAAGTTTAAAAACTTGGAAGAGTAATGCATCTGATGAGCACACATCTTGTACTAATGCTGCCCAGTGCCCACTACTTTGCATTCTTTGTTTTTTTCTTTACATGATCAAGCTGTTTTTATCTTGGGCTTGATATGGTTGGGAAAACTTTTTGCTAAAGGATTCATTTGAATGCATGTTCTTTTGAAATGCACACAACTGGTTATGTTTTGTGGTTTGTGTTTTCAGGCAATGGTTCCAAAAGTAGCTGTGTATGTGTGTGTGTATGTATATTTATATATATATATATATATATATATATATATATATATATATATATATATATGTATATGAAACTGTTTTATTTTGTTATATTTTATTGTACATTTTAGTGAATTATTTTGAATTGGGCGAGGAAATCATTTGTGTGTTGGGAGACTGCTTTATTTGGAGTTTTTGCTTTCTAAAATTAGCACCAGAAAAATAGGACACAATGCTGGTCGATGATGATTAGCCCAATGTGCAATCTGATTTCTGAAGTGATGGAATCCATGCTGTTAAGGGCTGAGACCAGCTAGTAAAGTACAAATATTCTTTCCTTTTTCGTGTATAGCTTTGGTCTGGAGGACCGTGGATTTATTTAAATTTGTATTTACAGGAATAGGGTTATAGTGAATCCTTGTACCCTAATGTATGCTCAGGTGTGGGTGGGGCCAACTTGATTGACAGACAGACTGAGTGATATAATGATCCAGGAGCTAACTTCTAGTATTTTTACGACTGGTTGGGGAGGTGTCACAAAATCTAGCACGTTTTAGTGACTGACAGTTGGCAACACTGAGGGAGAGTGGGGATCCATACTAAAGCTACTAGCCTACACTCTTTTAGACAGTAAACACTACAGAAATGTTTATCACAGCAGAAGAACAACAGTGAGCCACAAAATGAAAGTTTTAATCAGATAAAGGAGCAAGGAGACGCTACAAAATGCTTTTAACTGCAAACAAATCAATTATATAATACACTCCTTGGCAGGAAATCAGAACAAACAAATAGGTGCTTAACAAGTAGGGAAAATTTCCCGTTAATACCTTTCACACAGTGAAACTAGCTAAAAAGCTTTACAGACAGTGTGACAGTAAAAATCGTATTTATCAGGCCTTGTAAGGCAGACAATTTTAGTTTAAGCGTGCAGATTAGTTAACAGCAATAATCTATTGAGAAACTGCTGTCTCTTCCTTGAATGTTTTCTTTCTCATTCTCTGTTGGTTGTACAATCTGACCTTGTAATTACAACATTCTTATACATACATTCCTATACATACCTTTTGACATAGCACAGTGTGGAAAATAGTGGTTAACACAACATTACTATTCAGATATCAGATCTTGGTGTATGAAACATTTCATATCAGTTAATCTTGTGTCTTACAGAGGCACTAACTTTGTCAGATGAGACTTGATTGTTTAATGCTTTCAGAGCTATAGTTGCTGTGTGTAACCTGTACACATTTCAATTCATACAATACCAGAGTAAACACAACCAGTCCAGGATTTTGAATTCTAGTGACAGGCAGTTAGAGTTTTATTTATATATAACCTAATATGAGCCTATTACTGTAATATTGTCTGGTTTATGCATTACCAACCATACCCATTTTTAATACTGCCAGGTAACATTCTACTACTTTATATTTATTTGGTATGAATACTATAAGCTAGATTGTTACTCACCAGCCTCATGATGCAGCCTTTGCAACCTGCTTACAAGGGCTTCCTCGTTTGCAGCCCACTCAGCTGGAGCGGTAAAGAAGATAGAGAAACATTTATGCATACCTATCCATCACATATGCAGGCTAGACTTTGTTAAACAGTTATTGATATGTATACTTACACATGCCTGGGACATCAGCCCTCTGCAGTGCTTCTTGGACCCACTGGTCCAAGAGCTCCCTCTTCCTCCACTTAAGGTCGGCATAGTGGTGTCAGACCTGCTCACCAGTCTGAGGGTTGCCAGTGGCACTGGTGAGATAATGGGCTAGACTTTCCCAGGCCCCCGCTTTGTATTGGGAGCCCTGATACTGGTCCTGCAACAGTCTCACTTTATGTTTTTTAACAAGGAGTCCTACCATGACCTTGGACTCCTGTATGCCCCAGATCTGCACCCGAAAGCGCATACACTCTTCAACATCAGCCATACTGCCTACAGTGGGGAGATACAACTAGTTATGAGCTGTATTCCCGCCTGTGAGGTTTAAATACAGCCAATTTCCTGCCCTTTGCCATGATTGGAGGGTTTTGAATATGCTGAGCTAAGCTAAGCTACAGGCAAACCTGCTTAGCTAAGGTTGGCAGTGCTTAAAGGGGCAGGTCTAGCACTGCTTACCAATGGGCAAATCCGCTTAGTTGTGCTACTCATTGCTTACCATTCATATTTAAGTAATGCTTACACCCGGTAAGCATAGCTGTGCAATGCTTAGCATTGGTTATGTTTTATTTTATAGACTATCAGCTGGATGGGATTGATTCATTATTCCTGACATATTATAATTTTGTTTTCCTTCCCTGACATCCCCCTATGTGGTTTCATTACATTTATTCTTGTGTGACTATACTGTATGGGGCACTTGTGTTTATATGGGGGTTTCACTACTTTATTACGCTGACACCTCACATCTGGACCCACTATACTGCTCTGGTTAACAAATATATGTTATTTACTACTGAATTATTAAAAAAAAATGATGTACTGCTTTCACATGTAAAATGCAAATTAGCTTCATTGAGGATCAAACCAGGAATGTCTACTTGCAAAGCGAATGCTCTAACCACTTCACTATTTTTGCATTGCTACTTTTAGAAGTATATTCCTATTTAGTTCCTTGTGATGTGTAAGCTAGGCTGAGCAGAGCAGAGCGATATGCACACCCGCTCAGCTGCGCTTAAACTTTATTGTGGACTGGAAAAAAATTAAACTGTTGTGTTTTATTTTTGTAATGTAGGGCTATGCACATTGATTTCTGCAACATTATCTATGGGGGGCTGTGCTTTTCAAACGGTGATGACATGACAGGTTTTGCATTTGAGAGGTATGCTCCACGGACACTAATAGTGTCTGCCATACCTCTCAACTGTACAGATTTTCACAGAATGTCCAGATTTTTTGCTTTATATTTTTGGTTCATTTTTCATACAGTTGTGGCTTTCTGGCAGATTCGTGGCAAAGCATTAAAGACTGCAGTTAGTAAATAATGACAGACATTTGAGTTTTACACTTCATTCCCTTTGGGAAATTCATGCTAATGCGAAGCCTGTCATTCTATTGACTTTATAAGTTTGTGAGAGCAATATCTAACATTTGTTTCTATTTGTCCCTTGTTTTTTATGGGTTTGTCCAGATTTCTTGTGAGGTTGAGAGGTAATGGCGTCTGCAGACACTCTCGCTACCTTTACATTGCCTTATGGCAATTATGTAGTGCAGCGGGCGTGTGCATTGTGAGAGCACAGCTCTCAGACACACCCCCTGCGCTTGTACGAACCATGTCCGTATTAGAGCACAGCAGTGCACCTTCATGAATATGCATAGCATGCTGCCATGTTGCAGAGGAACAGTCCCTTCCATGCAAGAATAAGCTATTCTTGCACGGAGGTTTGCTGAATCCTGGGGCTTGTCAATGACTAACATTCCTGAAATTGTTTCCAAAGTTCATGAACCCGATTGCTTGTGGGAAGAAACTGTTCCTGAACCTGGTTGTTTTATAGTGCATGCTGTGGTATCATCTGTCAGACAACAAGCTTGTAAACAGACCATAGGCAGGATGTGTAGGATCACTGGCTATTTTCATGGCCCTGTTGTAGCAACATGTTGTACATAGGTCATGTATCGTTGGGAAGTTGGTGCTTGTTATTCTCTCAGCGACCTTCACCACCCTCTGTAGGGCTTTTTGATCTGCAACTGAACAGCCCCTGTACCACACCATAAAGTTGCACATTAGGATGCTTTCTATGGCATCCCTGTAGAGGTTTATAAGGATGGAGGATGGTACATTAACTTTCTTTAACCTCTGCAGAAAATGCAGGCATTGGTGGGCTTTTTTGACTATGTGACTGGTGTTTAGTGACCAGAATAAGTCATCTGCAATGTGAATTAGGAATTTTGTGCTATTTGCTATTTTCACCCTCTCTCTCCATTAATCATGAGTGGAGAGTGAGCTGGATGGGTTCTCCTGAAGTGTATTATGATCTCCTTTGTTTTGGTGATGTTGAGATCAAGGTTGCACATAACACACCAGTCAGTCAGTAGATTCACTTCTTCCCTGTATGCTCCATCATCTTCCTTATTAATGAGGCCTACAACTGTGGTGTCATCTGCAAACTTGATGATGTGATTAGTATTAAATCTGGCTATGCAGTCATGAGTTAGTGTGGTAAACAACAGTGG
The DNA here is from genome assembly GCF_019279795.1 of Protopterus annectens. Taxonomy (NCBI): domain Eukaryota; kingdom Metazoa; phylum Chordata; order Ceratodontiformes; family Protopteridae; genus Protopterus; species Protopterus annectens. The sequence goes on from NC_056729.1 coordinate 1,499,053,751, forward strand.
ACTCAATACACATCCCTGGGGTACTCCTGTGTTAATTGTGATGTTTCTTGAGGAATTCTTACCCACACAAACTTTTTGTGGTCTTTCAATCAAAAAGTCCAATATCCAGTTACATATGTGGTTACTGACACTTAGATGGACAAGTATCTTGATTAGCTGTTGTGGGATAACTGTGTTGAATGCTGAACTAAAGTCAATAAACAGGATCCTAACGTAACTGTCCTTATTCTCCAGATGTGCCATTGTGAGATGTAGTGCAACTGAGATGGCATCTACCGTGGAGCGATTGGCACAATATGCAAACTGTAGTGGGGTGAGTGCAACTGGTAGTTTTGCTGACAAGTGTTTTTTGAGCAATCTTTCAAAGCTTTTCATGAACGTGGACGTGAGGGCTACTGGTCTGTAATCATTCAGGCTTGAGGGAGTTGCTTTCTTTGGCAGTGTTTTAATTTGTTATAATTTAATTTGTTATCATTTTTAATTTGTTATAATTTATTTATTTATTTGCATTTGTTTACCGGGAAGGTCCACTGGGCCAAAAAGTACCCATTTTCAGTGGAGGCCTAGGGATAAAAGCTCCACAGTGATTTATACAATACATTTGAATAACAACTCAGTTGGCTACAACAAGGTTTATAGTATAACAAAACACCAAAAAGAAGAAAAGAAAATTCTCAAAAACTCCAACACATAGCAAAAAAGCAAACGCCAACCACGAAGATGGAAAACCACAACGCTTTATTCACAAGTCCTGGTACCTCGGCAATTCGCCTTCAGTGGAACAATACATCAAATAAAACCCATCTCCTTAAATACAAACACATCAAACTCATTGTTCTATCAACCAATTAATAGAAGCTTTGATAGAAACTTTTTTTCCCTCCTTATTTGCTTAATTGCTTTACAAAACAGTTTGATACCATTTTCCATAGAAATGCCCATAAATATTTAGATACTAGTTTATCAATAAATCACTTTATCCAACATTCAGATTATACAATATTTCATAAATAGATGAATAAATAGATGAATAAATGGTAAAACTACTCTAAACATTTGATGTCATACAAAAACAACATTAAGCAATATTGGATATTATAAATATTTTAAATATTTTAAATATTTTCAAAATATCTTTAAATATTTTTTAATACAAAATATCAAATACAATATATCAAATGCAAAATATAGAATGCAAAAACTTTCTCATGAAACAGAATAACTCAAAAAACATCATATCATATTTCATAAAGATAAATCTACGTCTAAATTCAAGCCCCCCGGATATAAAGTGTGATAATTGAGAATCAACTTATTTTCTAATTTGTTAAGTTCTGTCCTAAAATTTCCACCATCAAAATGTGGTCTGGCTAAAACACTGAAAATAAACCCCTCAGTGTTTCCATTATGAACTTTAACATTAATTGGTTGACAGAACAATGAGTTTGATGTGTTTGTATTTAAGGAGATGGGTTTTATTTGATGTATTGTTCCACTGAAGGCGAATTGCCGAGGTACCAGGACTTGTGAATAAAGCACTGTGGTTTTCCATCTTCGTGGCTGGCATTTGCTTTCTTGCTATGTGTTGAAGGTTTATAGTATACAAAGCTTTAACAAAGTTTTAAATGTATTAAAGTTTTTTTTTAAAGTAAGAATGCAATGCAACTGTACTTAAATCAGTCTGCTTACAGTACCTCTGACCCTACATTATCATGTAGGGATAAAGTGAAGTTTTGAAGGTAGTAAAGGATTGAGGTAGGAAAGGTGGGAATAGTAGTAGTAGGAGGGAGATTAAGTCAGGTTATAGGTTGCGAGGAGCTAGCACATGAGCATAGGCATTGGGAGGAAAGACGTTGTCTCAAGGAACTTTTGAAGAAAGAAGCATTACTAATGGATCTAAGTGAAGGTGGGAGAGAGTTCCATAGCCTAGCAGTGGAAAAGGAGTAGAGCATTTGACCAGTGGAGATATTAGGTTTTATTACTTGCAAGAGCATTTGATTTTCAGACCAGAGAGGTCTTTTAGGGTGGTATACTGTAAATAGAGAAGAAAGGGCAAGGCAGCTGGATGTATTGAATATTAGTTTGTGGGCAGTTGTTAGTTGTATGTATGTAAGATGGTGAGGATATTCCAGCCAGTTTAATAGTTGAAGAGAGGTGCAGTGGTGTCGACCATTAGTGATGAACTTAGCAATTTTGTTATAACATGAATCTAGTTTGGATTTAAGGCTGGCCTGTATGTTGGTAAAGAGAGAAGCACCATAAAGAAGAGATGGGAGCAGGAAGGAGGAAATGGATAATTTTGAGGGGTAATTGGGGAAGGTTTTTTGGTGGTATAGCATGCCTAGTTTCTGGTGTGCTTTTTTAATGTTGTTTTGTATATGCATGTCGAAAGTTAGGTGTTCATTTATAGTGGCACCTAGAAGTGTAGTATGTGTGACAACCTCGATGGTAGTGTTATCTTGGCAGAGAATGGAGAAAGAGTCTTTGTTTATAACAGTGGTCTTCTTAGGGCTGAATAGCATAAGTTTTGTGATTTGTTATAATTATTTACACCACAGATATTTTTGTTGAGCTTCTACCTAGTTGGACTTTCCTGGTAATCAAATGTCAATAAATAAATAAATATTTCCAGAAATATAAAAAATAAAATATGGATCCAAAATGAATAGCATGGTTTAAAGCTTTCTATAAAGTTCCTAATATATTACATTCTGTTAAATGTAAATACATTAGAAGACTAAGAAAGATAGAAAGGCACCAGATAAGGCCACCCCTTTTCCTTGGGTGGGGTTCTTTAGTCTTGTAACATGAACATTAGAAAGACTGATTAAAAGCACACATTAATAGAAAGTGTGTGCTTTAATGTTTGCAGATGACTGTCTATTAATGAAAGAAAAGATAGATAAAGTTACTAATTCAGTAATGAAGATATTTTGAAATGTTATGAAATACTCAGGATTATATGCAATAAAACAAAACTGTAGTTGTGAGACAATGATTAATTAAGGAGCAAGAACACTGAGGGATATTTCAAAATATTAAAGTACAAGATACAGAATTCATTATCAGAAGTTGAGCCCAAACTGATATCATGAACCAGTAAAATCAATGCAGTTAAAAATACTGTCCTCCTATTAGCATTATACATCCTCAAAAATTTGCCACTCCCATATGAGCAAATGGGGTCTATATTATATTTTCAAAAGTTTCAAACATTGAACACAATATGGTTGACACCATATGAGCGATGTTTGAAATTTCGTAAATATAATAAAAAAATAAAAATAAAAAACTATACTTACCTAAACACTGTAGGCAGGGGGGCAAGCCACCCTGCACCCACCAATGTAGGGGGCTGCACCCCACATACCCCCGCTACTTAAATATTCCTACTCCAAGATTGCACTGCATTGAAGTAAAGGGAAAATATTCCCTACGGTGATTTCCGTGTTACGCGCACAACATTTCGACGTTTCGACCAATCGGGTTCGCTCAATACACGTTCGCCGTTTACGATTTTCGATCACGCGATAGGAACCCGTGCAAATGCACACGATTGAGCATGTATGTCCGAGGGAAAAGGAAGTTATATTTTTAAGCAAACCACTTAGTGTTGATTTGGTATAGTTGATTGAGGTTGCCACATCTACCTAAACAGTGCTTCAGTTTTTTGGACAATGCATTAGTGTTAACTAAAAGTGAGTGATCTAGTGGGTAATCATTTGAAGTGTCTGGACTCTCTAAAACATGGAGACTGAATGGATGAAAAAAAGGCCTTGCATATATTAAGTCCAATATTGCCATTTATAAGAATATTCCCTTTTCTCAAAGGTATAGCAAAGAAAATCAATCTGTTTGGGTTTCAGAGTAATATGGTAATGTTTTGTGGCTGAGAATGCTCTGGGAATGATAACAGTAGGGGAAGTATCTTTTACATCAGTGTTCTGTGTGGGTAGTTGGCAGTCACAACATTTAGGAAACAATTGTTTTCAGAGGGCATATTTCACTCAGATGGGCTTCCCGCAGCTGATTATGATCAAGTTATGTCAAGCAGTCCTTTAAAGTATTAAGAAAATGACACACACACACACACACACACACACACACACACACACACACACACACACACACACACACACACACATCTAAATCTTGAATCATAGTATTGAGTAGGAAAAAATACTGAAATTACATCACACTGCAGTGCTGTTATACAAATCGAACTTTACATAGTGTGGTATAGTAATGCACAGAAGTCTACAAGTTCACAAAATAAATAGTTTTATTGCAAAACAAAATAATCACACATGCTACAGACTCATTTTAGACAAACAAGAAACAGAGTACAAATGATAAAATCAGATAAGATAATTTTAGTATTCAGTTAAGTATGTAGATCCACAAGTGTTTACACAGGAAGAAACTTGATAGTGAAGATCCCAGACTGGAATTCTATAGAACCATGGTGTGCCAGGGGCATTCTCCCTCTCATTTTAGATACCCTACAGCAACCAGATATAGATATTTTAGTCACATGGCCTGCATTTAACATAATTTCATAATTTGCAGTACAATGAAAATTGTTATCCCTGGATACCACTCCACACTACTATTTTGTTTACACCGTAGGCACAATTTACCTATACTCAGATCTGAGATTCTTATTTTATTAAAAGTTTGCTATATTCTATAGTTCACCACTTGGTGGATTTTTATTCCATGGGCACAGAAGGCCTAAGCAAAAGGTTCTGAGGTCTTAAACTTCATTTATATTTTTCGTCTTAGCATATCCATGAGTTCTGTAAAAATGAGCACCATGACTTGTTTCCACTGTAAGCTTTTTCTGTAGATGCATGTATTGTTCAAAAATGGTAGCCATCTAGTGTGGCTGTAAGTGACTACCTCCCCTGCATATGAAAAGGTATGTCTTTATCAGGGAGAAATAATGGGAAATGGTCACATTAATCGTATATATGAACCAAATTATAAGCAGGCACTGTAAACATTTTTTTTTGCCAAACAAGAGAGACTTAATCTTTCATAATGCATTTCAAGAGATATGAGCTCGGTAAAATTGTGCACACCCTCTCAAATTACATGTCATGCAAGCATTGATAAGGAAATGTCAGACTGGAAAAAGTTCTGTAATAAAAGTTTCATAATTTGTTTCAAGGAATATAAGCTCCACAAAGGCAGGCACAGCCTCTCATATTACATGTGATACAAAACAGACTAATAAAGTCTGGTGATAGCCTTGTAAAAGCAGGCATTTTCAATGACTGAAGTGTAAACCACTCTATTAGATGCACCTGATGAAGCTCAGGTGAAAGTATTTTCTCAAATATAGTTCCGTAGTTTTAGCTTATAGTGTGTTGTCGTGGTTTGTTTTTTAGAAGTTAAAAATAAATATAAAACCTTTTAAGTAAGAATGAGGTTCCACAGGCTGATGATCTGGTAAACCCTCATGGATATTTCAGGAATGTTCTAACTGTTGAATGATGAGTGGACAAGTGATTCCAGTTTATCAGCGGTTTAATTGTACACCCAACATAACACCAACTGCATGCACATTCAGAACTTGCATAATACCCGGACTTACTAAATACCACCCCCACATGCTTTCTAACTATGGTGGCTATCAAGGTACAAAACAACAGAGCATAGTCACTGTTCTACACTAACCTCTAAGTTTTGTGATTGGCTCCTTGGTTTTACATCTTCCAGATTTTCCTCCAGTTAGCTCTTATGGACCCTCCCATCATTGTCTTTAACTGCCTTTAAATAACCAATTTGAACATAATGTATTAGAACAAGAACACTCACCCATTTATCTGTCTAACTGAATAAGCTATTCAAAACTTCAAAAAGGCATCTTTATTCCTTCCAGAGGGAGGGTGTCCGAGAGACAGTTTCCTAGATCTGCTAGCTCAAGTGATTTTATCTGGACTAATCCATTTTACTCTGTTTCTTGTTAGTCCTGCCACCCTCTGAGTCACAGTTGGGGGTACCAGACCTGACTCGAGCCCTCTGAATGACCTCTGTTTTCTTTTTAGACAAACAGGTGCACCAAAGAAAAATATAACTTTCAGCAGTGCTAACTTAAGAAAAATATAAAAAATACCTTCATTTTTCAAAGTACTAGAGTGCCATAAACAAAGGGATATAATATGTCACATAAAGTCCCTGGGGGCAGGAATTAATGTTCCAAATGTGTATTTCTAGGTGAACTCTTTTCTGCCTGGGTTTCTTTGTAGGAAGATGGCCAAGTGTCCACTGGTATACTCTACAACAATTTTCTTACTGCAGCACAATACTCAGAACTTTTGTTCCAGATACATAATCCACGTATTCTAAGAGAGACCAACTTCTCTGAATTTGTAAGAATGCAGCACTCTCAGTTATACATCACATAATTACACAATTGCTGTGCTTTGTCTATCCTAATTAAATGATGCAAGAGTCCTTTCTGCCTAATACAGAATGGTGCCTAACTATTCAAAGCAACAGTTCTATTTACATCTTGTATTCACAATATTTACATCAGTTTTAAAAGCAGCAGTTCTCTTCACAACATTTGTTCACACTGTTTACATAATTGTAAGACAATTCTGGATACTACCACCACACTGTTACATTAACCCTTCCCAGCTTGAAACCATCTGTTTCAGGACCAATGAATGGGTTGTGAGCACTATACAGGACATCTATATTATGGTGGCTTGAACCTGGTTTGTATTTCACCTTGAACATAAAAGGCTGTCTTTTTACTTCACCTGTTAGATATATAATACATAATAGTATACATTTGTAAGATGTAAGCTGGCCAAGAATCTTTTATTTTATGTGCATTCCACACCTCAGTGTACTGACCATTAAGTATCTTCTTATCTGACTCATGCCCAGTGATTCCTTAGAGGTGAGAAGTCACCTTAGATTCTCCAAGGAGCGAACTGTCCAGAGGTGCAGCCATCAAGACAAACATCAGGGAGTTTGTTTCTCTCAACAGCATGCTGACAGTGTGAGAATACTTTCTATGAGGGTCTAACTCCACCCCTTGGTTGGTGACATGGACACTGTCCCTTCTGTTTGAGAGTGATTGGATCAGGAGTGCTGACGTCAGGCATTTAGGACCCACATCACCAACCTCCATGATCATCACATGACATGATCATCCTCTCGACTGCACAACTAAGTTCTTGAGCCACTAAATAAAACTCAGATCTCTTTGGCCATTGTCAGGGCTTTGTCCCCTCTATGTCACTGAAACAACTAATGTGGACAAGACTCTTGCTTTCCCCAGCCTTTCTATGAGTTCATCAATGCCAAAAAATGGATAGCTGTCACATTTCAAAATGTTGCTGAGCTGCTATAATGGCATAGATGGATAAAACCTTGACTATGACCCAGGTGGCCCAGTTTAGATTACTGGCAACTGATGAATGCAGCAGGGAGGGTTGGGTATTATCATATTAGGGTGGGAGGGCAGACCTAAGGGCATCTAGTATGTCAATCACTGGTGGAAGTTGGGGAAGACACACTGGTGTAGGTGTGCCTAAAGAGGGGTACAGGGCAGAGATATGGCTGGGCTGCTGCCGAGGTAGGGGTGAGGGACCAAAATTTAACTGTTTTAAAATGCTATTGAGCTTCCTAAAAGCATTACAAAATGTTACTGTTCTATGAGGTTTTTGGGAATAATACTGTATAGCTGTTCCACTCACATTTTGACAAAATTACACCCATCAAAATCATAATTTGCACCACCCTCTTGCACAGTTTGTTTTGCAACTCTGGTATTGTCCAAGATGCCATTTTTCAGAATATTCCTTTTCCTCAGAGGTATGGCAATGTCAGAGTTGGTATATATAAGTTCAGTTGTTGCGGGGGGGCTTTTTGCTCACATGGAGGGGTGCAAGGTGCTTGCCCCCCCCTTTAGAAAGAAGTTTAAAGGATAAGAATGAGTTTTGAGATTCATTCTTCTTCTTCTGTGTTTCTGGTCTTTTTATTTGCTTGTTGGCACTCATCATTTCGAGTGCTGGCATTTCAATACAGAGATGACTCTACTGTTTGGCATTTTTTTCTGCTGAGGGGACCAAAGCTAGTACTTGTTCTCCAATTTTTAATTCACTGGCACGTGCATTCCTATTGCATATACTTGTATGACCAAGGCTCTTTATAGGTGCCCCCTAAAAATGACTATTACTACTTCCAGCCTATATTGGTAGTTATTATGGCTTTATATGGCACTTTTAAATGAGACATTCTGTGTATCCCACATTTCTTTACCAATATCTAACACTCCACAAGGATGCCTCCCATATAGTAACTGAAAAGGACTGAACCATTTTGAGGCTCATGCACCTCTCTAATGGCAAACAGGAACTATATCATTGACTGGTTACATTTTTTTATCATCTTTCTCATTTACCTTTCTCTGCTTGCTTTTTAATGTTCAGTTAAAATGCCCCCTCTGTCTGGGAAAAGGCACACTGAGGTTGTTAACTGCTTGACCTTAAAAGGCTGGCACAGTTTGTAAATTACTTTTGACATAAATGGAGTCCCCTAGTCAGAGAGTATTACCTTAGATATCCCTACTCTGGAAATGAGTAGCACCGACTCTCTGGCTGTAGAATTAACATTATTACTTATCTAGAGGGATACTCACAAGATACTTAGTAGTTTTGAAACCCATTTCTGGAGAATACCAAGGCCCAAAAATGTCCATAACAATATATTTAAATATCACCTGTTTAAGAGACATTGCATTTTTGAACCCTCAGTGAGAGGCTGTCCTGGAGCATTTAGAGCATACAGCAAAGAAGTTTTTATGTCTCTCATTATTTTTGTCAATTAAAACATTGCAAAAATCTTTATTCAGGTTGTCCATTCATAGGTGCACCCCCAGTATATGACTAGTTGCTAACTTTATCAATAAAGTTGGCATACTACCTTTTCTCCTTCATTTATTCTGTACGATGTGTCATTTTGTAATCTGAAGTATGGGTAGAATGTGTGAGCATTTTGTTAAGCCTCTTTCCCTGTAACTCAAACTGAGCTCTCATCATCTAACTCTATTCTTAAGAAAGGCAACTTATAAAGTATTTTTTAATGTCAGTTGCTATTTCTAAGCAAATGTGTTCTTTTCCTCTATAACCTTGATGCATATCCTTCTCTGTTTAAGGTTACTGTAATTCAAAAGAAATATCTTTGGGGCCCTGTTCAGCAACACTTTGTCTCTCAGTACAGAATCCCTGTCCTTTTTTCCTTTCTTCTCCATGTATCTCTGTCTCAGTATAAGTAAGCAATGTTCTCTCACTTTCCTTTTCTTGTGTAAATTGCCCTACCCCTGCAAAAGGTAACTCAGAAAAAAATGCAGCTTTAGTTTTTCTTATTTTTTTATTAAAAATAACATTGGGCAGGAGTCTTGCTTTACCTAGGTTTTTGTTTTTCACTTTCAGAAATGAGTTTAGAACTCTGATCAATACTCTTTTCTCTTTTTACTACACTAATGAAGTCTTTCCTATTTATAAGTTTCTCCTCCTCAGATCTCACACACTGCTTAGAATTCTCCATTATGGGAGATTTCTGATTTAGCTTAACAGAAAATGTGGAATTCTGCTCTTGTTGTTCATGTTCTTGTTCATTATCTTTACTTTCTAACTTCATTACTTTGGAATAATCACTTTTGGATAGTGATTCCTTATTTTTATTTATTCTAGCCACTTCTATCCCCTGCTTTGTAACACTTTCCAGCTGAAATATTTTACTATGTAACTCCCTTCCTTGTACGGGCTTTGTTCCTGCAGACTGCTCTGCCATACCCATGCTTCTGTTGGTTATGCTCATATCAGTCTTGTACTGCTCTTCTGATATTGGTCATTAAATGGCTTTTGGAAAGGTGCAAATTCTTCCTTGATCTCTAATCTAAGCCAACTTTTAGTACCCTTGTGTCTTTATAACATTATACTTTGATCATTGTTTGACCTGACACTCTTATGAATGTGCTTAGATATTGATCCACCCGTTTCAGGTTAGGCAGAGATATATTTGTAGACTTCCTGACTTGGGAGGTTACTTCTGCATCTGTATACCTTAATCCCATTGCCTATTATCATATCATGCATTAAAATGAGACCTATAATTATCTTCCAAAATATAGTTTGTATTGGATGCTGTTTCATATATCTATGAAAACAAACTACATCAACTGTATTTTGAATAAGGTCTTTCTCATTACAACTATGCTGTGCCTTTTAAGTGTCACCATACTGCCTAAACATAGCAGAACCTGCAGGTCTCTGAATCAATTAAGACATTTACACTTAATAAACTTTGCTGTAGCACAATAGCAAAATGCTGACTCTGCTATTCTGGTAGACAATTCATCATGTTCTACAGGCAATAACATCATTAGTAAGAGGTTATTCCTTTCAGTGTTCATGAGTACAACAGTGTTGCCATTACTAATATATAATCTAGTTATGTGGCACTTTTCTCTCACATGTAAAACAGACTGTAGTTACAGCTCATACCTTCTACTTGTTATTGAAATTTGATATGCGCATTACCTTATGTCTAGACTGCTCTGCTTCAGATGCTTTGTTACTGAACAATGTTTCTACTAGTACAATAACATTTTCAGAGTCCTTAGGGGAAACTTTGAAATATTGCATTCCACAAATTAGCAGACAGAGGTCTTGTAAATTTAACAGTGGTGACAATTTCTATCAATTCTCAGGATCTAACCATAATTTAAAATTATGTTTTAAATCATGCAGTTGAGATCTTATTACTTTGTTAGGAAGAAATGTCCCGCTATATAACTTTTGAGCTGTCCAACATGCATCACCAGCTGGGACTAATAATGCTTTCTTTGCTTTTTCATATTTTTGAGATTCAGTTCTTTCTTGGTCCATGAAGGTTTTAAAGGTTCCCCAGTACACTGAGCTGAGATAATCATTGCCTAGTTATTCCAGTCTCAACAATCCTGGTAGGCTAACTGCTCAGGGCTACCATGTATATCTTGAAGTCTTCTCTCCTGATCAGTATTTTTAATGGTCTGTCTTTGGTGTTGATATACCTCCAACAATGGACATAGCACCCCTTGACCAGTGGCTGTAGTTTGTAAAACTTGTTCAACTGTGGTCATCTTGGCATTGAAGCAGGAATGATACTGGTACATTCCACTCAATTACAGTGCAGCACACACCACTGCACTGAACAATTAGCAACAACACGGGTATACATTCTTTACAGACTGGGAGAATTTGCTTAAAGATGAATACCTTTTTATAGACAAAATGAAAATCAAGACTTTTGGCATAAGTATGCAAACACACAAATTGCTTAAAGCAGCTACCATTGTGGCAGTTTAATGCACCAAAGTTCATGAGTTCATTACATAAATACAGTTTGTTGTAAAATGAAACACAAGTTAGTGCTGCTGACTTTTTTTCAGACAAACAACATCCCAAAGGAAATTAACCTTCTGTAGTGGTAACCAAAATAAATCATGTGAACTATCTTCCTCCTTTCAAAGTCGGAGGGTCCCATAAGCAAAGGGAAACAGTCTCCAGACAAAGTCCAGTGAATCTCTCTAGGGGCAGGAATTAATGTCCATAGACAATAGATATTTCTAGGCAAACTCACTTAATTTTGGATTTTTTGTAGAAAGCTACACGGGTTTCCTTACAGTTGATAACAATTCTTCTTACTGCAACACTCTTCCCATAACTGATGTTACAGGCACAAAATCATCCCTTCTATACGGGACCAACTTCTCTGAATTGGCAGGGCTATAGTTCTCTTACGTATAGATTATTTAATTCAATAATTGGTCTGCTGAAGACCTGTTTAGTAAACCATAAGAATTTGCTCTGCCTAATACATAATGTTGCCTAACTATTTAAAGCAACTGTTCCATTTACAACATGTTTATAAAATATAAACCATAAGTCACTGATCTTATTTATACCATTTAATCATAATATTGACATCATTTTAAGATGTGTTTTGATGATAAGCACCACGCTATTTAACAATCCATAGCAAAGGTATCTACATGTAAATGTGCAGAAGCATTCATAATGGATACAGAAATCATCATCATCAACTTCATTTTCACATTTTCTTCTTGGGGTAAGAAATTTGTGACCACTGTCACCTCCTGTTTTGATTCAATGTCAGTCTACTACCTTCTTCAATAGTCATTCCCAGCTGTCACTGGTCTTTTCTCACTCAGTCCGTCTATCTCCTTGCTGGACATTATTGGCTCATCTTGCCTTCTTCCTGTTACTACCAAATCTTTTTCACAATATTGTCTTCTGTTTTCCTGTATAATCTGCTCTCTATGACCTTTTCTGCAGTTGGAGTTACTTCAGCTTCTGCTACAATGACATCATTACTTATTTTGTCCTACGGTATACATTCTACCACCCATCTCTGGTACTTTGTCTCCATCCACTCTAGTTTCCTCATCTGATCTGCCTTCACTGACCAGATATCTCTACCATACAGAATAACTGGTGCACCACTATTTTGTAGATCCTACTTTTCAGCTTCGATGGTATTCTTGTACCACACACACTACCCCTGACACTCTCTACCTCTGTACCTCTAATGCTAACTTTCACCTCCTCATTCATACATTCATTTTCCTCAACCACTCCTCACAGACACCTAAAGCTGTTAACCTGTTTTATTATGTTCCTTTCTATCTCAATTGTCACCTTCTTCTGATTTCCCCTATTGCAGTTATAACAACTGTTTTGTCTGTTTTCAGCTTCATCCCACATGCCTTTAATTTTGCATTCCATTCCCCTATTTCATTTGCTGAAGTTCTAGTTCAGAGTCTGCTTTTAATGCCACATTGTCTGCATATAGTGGCTTTATTGACCTGTCTTCTCCAGTCTGTTTGTCAGTGCTGTCCATTATCACTATGAATATCACTGGGCTCAGAGCTGATTCAGCTGAACCCTGCTCCACACACACTCCCATTGGGAGCCATGCTGTGAGTCAGAAAACATTTTGTACTTGTGTCTTTGGGTCTTTGTACATAGCCTGCACTAATTTCACTGATGTTTCCAGGTCTACAAACCATGACAGGACTCTCCAAATCAGCTTTCCTGGGATCTTATCATATACTTTCTCCAAGTCTATGAATGCCCAGTTGGACTCTTTCTTCACCTCTAGCTTCTTTTCTACTGTACGTCTCTCTACAATCATCGAGTTGGTTGTGCTGCATCCTGAACTGAATCCAAACTGCTAATCTCTTGAATTCCTTTCTACTACTCTGTATAATAATTTATCACTCCCCCTCTCCAGTACTTTCATGCAGTGTGATGGAAATGTAATACAGAAATACTGCCCAGAGGTGCACTCTTCATTTTTTCATACTGGCACTGGAATGCTTATTAAACAGTTATCTGGGATGCTCATTTCTCTGCACTGTTCCATGGTGAACCAATTCTCCCCTAAGTCACCCAACATCTTGGTCATATGTCTCCTGACCTCATCTGTGCCTATTACTTTCCAAGACTTCATTTTCTTTAGTGTTTTCTTTCTTCTTCTTCTCCTTCTAGGGTGGGCTGTTCTTCCTCTTTCATTATAGGATGTGTGTGGGGCAGTACAACTTCTTTGAGATTTTCGATTTTCAGAAGTACCCCTTCCATCTAGTGGACTGCTGAGCAGATTGTTCCTGGCATCCCTTATGAATGGTTTCTGTTGACTGTTATCTTTATCTGTATATTTTTTCTTTGCAACCTCATAGACTTTATTGTGACATCTGACGAGTCACTTTCTAGGGGCTGGTAGAGTTTCTCTGATGTCTGGTTCCTTGCTGTTGCAACTACTGTCTTAGCCTCTTTGTTAGCCAGACAGTTCTCCTCCTTAGCCCAGTCTTCTTTTTGTGGATAACTTCCTGGATTTCTGCAGTCCATCAGCAGCTTTCTTAATGCACCTTAATTCCTTACCTGGCTTGGCCGCATGTCTGTTCTATAATCTTCACACATACTATTTTCATATCCCACCTGTGACGCAGAGGGTGACAGGACTGAAAAGAAACAAAGTACAAAGGATTAGTCCAGTTAATATCACTTTAGCTAGCAGATCTAGAAGACACCCTCTCTGATACCCTCCCTGTGGGAGGAATAAAGACATCTTGTTGAAGTCTGAAGTCGTTTATTCAGTTAAGTAGGTAGACAGACGAGTGTTCTTATGCTAATGCATTACATTCAATAGGTTATTTATTTAAAGTCATTTACAGACAATGGTGGAGGGGGGGGGGGCTGATTGGAGTAAAATTTGGGAGATGGAAAAACAAGAAGCCAATCCCAGAGCTTGGAGGTTAGTCCCATATTTACTTATTCCTGAAAGATCAGCTCAGCAGTCTGTGGAACCTCATTCTTAGTTAAAAGGTGTTTATGTTTATTTTTAACAAACAAAACATGACAACACACAATGAGCTACAACTATAGAATTCTGTTTAAGAAAACACTTTCACCTGAGCTTCATCAGGTCCATCTATTAGAGTGGTTTACACTATGATCATTTGAAAACACATGTTTTGTAACGCATGTAATAAGAAGGGTCGTGTCTGCCTTTGTGGGGCTCATATTCCTTGGAGCTAATTATGAATGCTTTTTACAGAGCATTTTTCAGTCTGACTTGTCCTTATTGATGCTTGTATCATATGTAATATGAGAGGCTATGCCCATTTTACAAAGCTCGTATCTCCTGAAATACATTATTAAAGACTAACCTTTTGCCAAAAAAAAAGGTTTACAGTGTCTGCTTGTAAGTGGCTGATATACATGATTAATGTGACCAGTCCCCATTCTTGTTCTTGGTGATGGCAGAATTTTTTATATGCAGGGGAAGTAGTCACTTAGAGCTGCACTAGGTGACTCCCATGTTTTGAACAGCACATGCTTCCAGAGAAATAGCTTACACCAGAAACAAGTCACAGTGCTCATTTTTACAGAGCTCATGGATTTGCACAAGTAAGAAGAACATTGAAAGTAAAGTTTAAGACTTCAGAACCTTTTATATTGGCTTTCTGTGCCCATGGACTAAAAATCCACCAAGTGAGAAAATGCAGGATATAAAAAGTCTTTAATAAAAAAAATAAATCTCAGATTTTTTTTGAGCATAGGCAAACTGTGCCTATTGTGTAAAGAATACAACAGTGTGGAGTGGTGCCCTGGGATAGAAATTTTAATTGTACTGCAGTTTACAGACAGTTTGTTAAATCCTGGCCAAGTGGCTAGGGTACCTATATCTTGGTTGCTGTGGGGTAGCTGCAGTGAGAGAGAGAATGTTCCTGATCTCAGAGCATATTTATGTGGTGTTCCAGTGTGGAGTCTTCACTATCATGCTTCTCCCCGAATCTGAAGCAGTTAGTGAGGGCTCTTCTGTTCAGATTCTTCCGCTCTTCATGTTCTAGTGCTGTGTGTGTGTGTGTGTGTGTGTGTGCATGTGTGTGTGTGTGTGTGTGTGTGTGTGTGTGTGTGTGTGTGTGTGTATGTGTGTGTGTGTGTGTGTGTGTGTCTGTGTGTCTGTGTGTCTGTGTGTGTGTGTGTGTGTGTGTGTGTGTGTGTGTGTGTGTGTGTGCATGTGAGTATATTTGTGTGTGTGTGTGTGCATGTGTGTGCACGCGCGCGCGTGTGTGTGTGTGTGTGTGTGTGTGTGTGTGTGTGTGTGTGTGTGTGTGTGTGTGTGTGTGTGTGTGAGATCATGCACGTATGTGTCTATTGCACTGATACTCTACATTTTACTATATGTGCAGCTGGTTTGCATATGCTTTACAAGGTAATGATCACAAAATGCTGTAAATCCAGGAGCTACCTTCAGAATTCTGAGCACTACTAGAACAGAATTTCTTGGATAACATAAACATTAAGAATAGATGCACAATTCATTATGTTATTGAGGTAACCTCTTTGAAGAAACTTAATGAATCTTTATTGAAAGGTAAGTACTCAACATGATTTTAAGAAGCATGCTATAGAAAGAAGACCAAAACTGCAGCTTAATTACTTTACTCTATCCTCATAACACTATTTATGAGTGAGGGAGAGTTTATGGGTGCATAGACATGGGTCTTCAAGCAGTAAGTGTCCTGACATGCCTATAGAAGTTATATTTGTCTCCCTGTTCGTAAGGGGGGAATGCTTAACAAATCTGTCAGCATGATGGTCAGTCTCACTTTTGACAAGAGAAGTTACTTGGCAGGAAATGGCAGATATCTAGATGATATCTTAAAGAAGACTTTAAAAAGTACTAAACAGCACATCAGTGAGGTAGAAAGGGCTCTCATTACAGGACAGTAAACTGTATAAGCATAAGGCCAATGAGGATACTCTTCTTGAAAGGCAAGTGATTTTAGAGAACTCTATTCAGGGCAGGATGGTCAAATTGCGTCCTTAAAAGACGTGGCTCAGAGAGTTGATGATGTGAAATTTATAGAACTTGGCCAAAGGACTGCATGAGTGAAATTCAGAAAATTCTATGTGAAATCAAAAGATTTCACAGAACTAGGTATAAACTGGCATTGAGTGTCAAACTGCAAATGTTACCTATCCAGTGTCATAGTTTCAAGCCAAAGGAATGGCTCATTGAGGGTGGATGGGATGCCAACCTGATGTAAATCATAGGAGAATGGTCAGACTTTACAATGACATGGTGAAGATAGTACAAGCCTGGTCATTTGCAGCTTGCAATGAGAATACAGAACGGATAGTTTCCTATAGCTCTAAGGTTCAGAAACTGTTTTTCTGATCAGTGGTGGAAATAAGATTAGCTGCACATATGGACAAGTTCAATGAAAAAAGTGAACTCACAGTGATGAGTGGCACACTTCCTCCAAAGTGTGGCTATGTAAATAATGGAGGAGTATAAGGGGGTTAAATATTAATCCCCCCTGAATGCTAGTAGACAAAGCCAGGAATGGAGCAGCAGATGAAGGGTATGAAGTACAGGATGGAATTGGGAGATTGGAACCATTACGAAGTAGATATGTATGGAAATGTGGCAGTCTATGTCACCAGACTAGGCCACATAATCTAGTAGAATTCTACCACAATAATTCATATGTCATAGTGAACTCCTTCCTTCAAGCTCCTAAGAGATAGCTTTAGACATGGAACACTAGATATGAGCTCAGCAACAATATTCCACATGAGTGCACAGTAGAAGTGAAGAACAAATTTAAGGGATTAAACCTGGTGGACAGATTGCCTAAAGAACCGTGAAGAGAGGTTTGTGATAGTGCCCAGGATGTGGCAACAAAATATTCCAAACAGAAAGAAGAAGAAGTATGCTAATTGAATTCACGTGCATACTTTAGAAATGGCCAGGGTGAAAAAGAGGGCAAAAGGTAATGGAAATAAATGAAATAAGGCAAGGATGCATATATCTATGAGCAGGGCAGATAATTGGAAGGAGACAAGAGAATGAAAAAGGCAAAAGATCTATTGAAGAAGTTTGACAATATTAAGGGAAACTGCCAGGTGAAAATGAGCATGATTAAAAAAATAAAAGATGGGAGACAACTAGCCGAAGCAGAAGATTTTATAAAACATGTCAGTAATATACAGAACTGCTTTTTAAGATAGACCCGCACATTACTGATACATATTATGGTATATTATCTGACTGACAGCAAAACATTCTAAAGAGTGAAGCTAAGTGGATCCAGGAAAGCCATGCAAAGAAGTGATTGTTTAAAATCCTGCAAAATTATGTTGTTACATTTTGTATGGATTTTGACAGTAAATTTGAAAAACATAACAGTGGCCATTAGATTAGAGAAGGTTGATTTATAGTCCATTCCCAAAAATGACAATTCATAAAGAGTGCCAACATTATTAAACAGTTGGTCCTCTGGGGCTGGGGCACTTCAAATGTTTATTAAGTCAAATTACTTTGTTTATGCTAGCTAGGTAATTCTCAAGATAGTACAAGCTAGACTGGCATCATGTAGACTGAGAACAGCTAGATGCACAAACTCATTTTAAAAGGGGCAAAGGCACCATTGATCCAATTGCCAATATTTGCTGCATAATTAAGAGAAAGCAATGGAGTTTTGGAAAATATTTATTTCTGCTTTATAATTTAGTCTAAAATCTCAAACAAGCTGGACCACAACAAATAAAAATGGGTCTACCAGGTCACCTTACTTGCTTCCTGAGGAATATGCATGCAGAACAAGAGGCAATAGTTAGAATCAAATATGGAATAATCAATGATTTCTTGATTGGGAAAGGAGTGGGACAAGGATATATATTGTCACTCATTATTTAAGTCATACTAAATGTTTCAACAGAATGGTGGGTCAAATAAATAAAATGATAGATTCAAAGTTACTGGGAGAAATACTGACAACCTCAAACATATAGATGATGCAACTCTGATTTCTGAAGGTATGGAAGAGTTGAAGAGCCTGCTGTTGATGAGAGTGAAACTATAAAATACAAAAAAATAGCTTGCTGCTCAGCATTAAAAATGCAATGATGTTATCTAGCCTTATCAGTTCTTTGCAAACAGATATGGAAGAAGTGCAGAAAGTAATAGATTTAATTTTCCTGGAGTGACAAATTGGACTGTGAGTAAGGCTGTGCAGCAGCAACTTGCTGCTTTTGAGCTATGATGGTCTAGAAAACTTGAGAAGTCCTTGGAATACAAGAATGACAGATCCGATCAGTCAATAAGCCAAGATTGTTCACCAAAAAGTCAGATAGTAAAGCTAAAACACAATTACTTTGACTACATAATCCAGTTATAGGACTCACTAGAGAAGATATGATTCTGGGCAAGATCAAAGGCAAAACAAGAAGAGGGTAGCAAAGGTTAAGATAACTAAACAACATTGATGAATGATGTTAATGAATTTACAAGAACTTAAAGAAGCACTTGTTGACAGAGAGGTCTAGTGTGCGCAGTCAGTTTTCACAAGACAGCTAAGTAGCAAAAATAACAACACCAGAAATGATTTGTCATACCATTTGATAACAAGTACCTATGAATGGGGATGGAGTAGGCATGTTTTACTATTCTGGTGTTAGAGCTTTTACTTTTTCTTTTATTTTTTTCACTTCAGTGGAAGAGTTGTCTCTGGTTATGGAATTGTTATGACTGGATAGAGTTGTTCAGTTGCTTGATGAAATTGGGCACCATGGGAAGAAGGTAGGAAGCGTTTATGCATTGAATGGAAATGCCCATCTCAATACTGGAAGATTGCCAAATTCCAGTAATTACGGCCACACATGTAAAAAACGCACTCTCCAAAGCTAAGAATACAGCATCCATGGGACCAGATGACATCCTGGGTTGTGTACTACATGAACTACAATATGAACTGGCACCTCACTTAAGTGTCATGTTTAATCATAGCCTCACCTCAGGTTTCATGCCCACTGAGTGGTGCAGAGCTACAGTTATCCCACTCCACAAGGGGGGATCCACCTTGGATCCTGGAAACTACCATCCCATCAGTCTGACAAGCCTTATCTGCAAGGCCATGGAGCGTATTATCATGGAACTTATAAACAAAGACATTGGCAACCTTCAAACACTGGACCCCACCCAGTTTCGGTTCGTGAAGGGCCAATCTTGTCTTCTGAACCTGATTGACTTCTTTGAATCAGTCTCCAGAGCCATGGACAAGGGTAAGGTGATCCACACAGTCTATCTAGACCTTGCCAAGGTTTTTGACACCATCCCCCACTCTGGAATCATAGATAAACTTACTAAGCTGGGCATTAATCCCTACGTCACCCAATGGGTTGCTAACTGGCTTACTGATAGAACCCACACTGTAAAAGTAACTGACTCCAAATCCAGCTCCAGACAAGTGACAAGTGGAGTACCTCAGGGTTCAGTCCTGGGACCGCTCTTGTTTGGCATCTACTTCTCTGAAGTACAGGCCAACACTAAGGGACTCTGGCTAACAAAGTTTGCAGATGACTGCAAACTGGGAGCCATTATTGAATCCCCAAATGATGTGGATACTCTACAAAAGGGCCTTACAGAAATAGATGCTTGGTGCCAGAGCCATGGGCACAAGCTCAATGCCAAGAAATGTATAGCTATCCCCTTTGGGAAAAAACATGTACCCGTGAATTACCATATAGGTGGCAGTACACTAAACACTGAAAGTGTGATAAGAGACTTAGGGACACAGGTGGACAGTGGTCTCACCTTCGATAACCACATCACCACAACAGTCAGGAAATCCTTCTATGTGGCACACCTCATCACTAAGGGCTTTTCATCCAAAAAAAGGAGGTCATTGTCCCACTGTACTCATCCCTCATTAGACCCATTATAGAATACAATGCTCCATTTGGTATGTACCTCTCAAAACATCTGCAATAACTGGAAAGGCCGCAGAAATACCTCACTAATAGAATCACAGGCCTAAAGCAGATGCCCTACGCTGACCACCTTAAAAAACTCCAGCTATACTCTGTTACATATCGTCTACTCAGAGGCGATCTCTGCTTAACATACAAGGCCATGTCAAACCCAGAGCTGTTGGACATGCTACACTTAAAGAAATCCCAAACCCCTCAGAGCCACATGCTCCAGGGATCTAAACCTTGTCATCACAATAAACAAAACATGCTGAAGGGACAGGTTCCTGACCCAGAGACTCCCCAGACTCTGGAATAGATTGCCCATACATGGTCAAGCAGAGTGCCTCTTTGGCCCTCTTCAAAAGGAACCTTGATGATTGGATGGGAGAAAGGAAATTCACCCCGGGGATCACGTTGGTCGCCCTGCTAGACAGGGGTCCAGGGAAGTAAATAGTGTTGGCGTCAGCATAGAGGGGCATGTTGGTGGTGGCCCTTCAAATGGTTCTAGGCTTCTATCATTTTTTTTTACACCTGGGGGTGAGTTTCCTATCGAAAGGAATATTCCTGTATCTACAGGTGTCCACTTCTTGGAAAAAACCTTGTTGGAAGGAGTACAGAGTCAGGGGATGGTTGCTGTTCAGTCAGGGAGTGACATTACATCTGTATCTAACTCTCATATTATGCTCAATTTAAATCAATGGCTCAGTCACTCCTTTTCTTTTCAAGACAATGGGAGATGTTCTGCAACAGAACAAGATATGGGTGGGATGACTGACCTTCCTTTTGAATTGAATGTATTCGATCAGAACCTCATGAAGCTGAGGAAAATCCAATTGGAAGTGGCTTATTTCGGTGAGTGCAAATGGGCCGGTGTCATACCCAAAGGCCTTAGATCCTGGCAATACCCCACGGGTTTGGAGGAGGGGTCTACCTTCCACCTTGAGTTAATCCGTTTATTTGACAGACATGGGTTTGAGCTTATGGATTTAATCAGTAAACATTACCAGTTGGCAGCAGACAACTTAATTATGGATATTAACAAGTTGGATGGGGAAATAGAGAGTGACTTAAATTTTTATAGGTACAGGTTTGACTATGACCGTACCTATAACAGTATTGACCAACATATTTCAAAATTCACAACAACTAAAATTAAAAAATTATAGAGGGACATTAAGGCTTATAAATAGGGCTCTGCTTACCCGAAACCCCCTGTATCCCAAGGCAATTTTTTGTCTTCCAGAACATGGCGGACAGAGAGATCTAATTCTATTGATCCAGTAAGGTGTTTGAAGTCCAACAGTTTGAAGAATACCCCAAAAGATTCTATGGACACAATAGATCTAGTTAGACATAGTGACCGGTTGGCAGCGCAACACAAACCTAACAACTCCAACGAAGAAGTAGAGGGTCTAAATTTTCGGGACCCAGTCTCATCCTTCCCCTTGGATCAAGGCCGGAAATCCAGCAACTGGTCCAGGAACAGGATAAATTGATACAGCCTAATTCAGGCACCGACCAAACAGTGGCAGGTTCAAGTAACATTGTTTTCAACACTGGACTGGACTTTAGAATATACAATTTTTCTGATTTTATGTTTGAGAAGGAGTTGGTGGACCTGTTGGCCAAGGGATTTTCCTTTGTGCCTCCTAAGAGAGCTGACCTGGCTTCATCTATTATAGATTTGAAATTGTTTGTCAGGAAGTTAAATCTACAGCTATTATTGGGTAACCTTACTAAGGAAAAAAGTGATTTTTTTATGTCTAGTACATATAACCCACCACTACACTTTTCCTTAAATTTGTTCAAACAAATATGTGAATTGGACATAAGCTATGCACTCAGTCAACCACTTTCCAAATGAGCAAGTCAGTTCAATATCAGCAAGGAAGAGAGGTCACTATTGGATTCCTTAAAAAGCTCTCCAGTGAGAGTAATGCAACCCGACAAGGGTGGAGGCTTGGTAGTAATGAATGAGTCAGATTATGTCAGGAAAATGGAAGACATTCTTTCTTCCAAGGCATATAAAGAGGTATCAAGGAATGAACTAAATATAGGTACCTCGAGGGTGTCTTCCCACTTCAATGACATGTTTATCAATGGGACTATTGACTTACATTTATTGAATTTCATATCTCTACCAGCCCATAGAATCCCTATCATATTTGGATCCCCCAAGATCCATAAGAATCCATTAGATCCACCTATGCGCCCATTGGTAAGTGCTAGGGGAAGCATCACTTATGCTAGCACCAAAGTGGTAGAGACCATATTGAAGAAATATGTGGCAAGGGAGCCACAGATTTCTAAGGATTCTTGGTCCTTTCTATCTAGGATAAACCAAACAACTTATAGTGTGGACAGTCATTTCCTAACCATCGATGTGAAGGATTTATATTCTTCCATCCCCCACTAAGTAGCTTTAGACGGGATCCCAGCTATGATGATCTTAAAAAAGGCTCCGGCCAAAGAAATCCAACTGGTCAGTGAATTGTTAGACATTATTTTGTCGAACAATTTTGTGTCTTTCAACAACAGATTTTTTCTGCAGTTGATAGGTGTTCCAATGGGGTCCCCATGTGGAGCCAGCGTGGCTAATCTGGTCATGGCCTACTGGGAGAGGGAATATATTTTATCCAATCTTCTATTCTTGGACAAGGTATTGTTGTACACACGGTTTCTGGATGATATTTTTATCATCCTGAAGGGTAACGAAGAGATAGCTACTACTTTATTAGAAATGTTTAACACTTCTACAGAATTCCTTCAGTTTACTCACAGTTTTGCCCTAGATAGGGTAGCATACCTGGATGTAGACCTCATGAAAGACAAAGAGAAAGGGTGCTACATAGCTAAGATTTACAGGAAGGAATCTTTTTCTAACAGCTATGTCCATTTTAGCAGTTGTCATCCATTCTCTCAAAAGAGATCGATTATCAAAGGACAACTAGTCAGAGCTGCTAGAATGGTGTCTAGAGATTGTCATTTCCTGGAGGAATGTGCTTTTATGGCAAGCCTTTTCCTCAGTAGGGTTACCCTGCGGATCTCATTAATGAACTCTTGAGGGAGGTACAAAAAAAGAGGGACACTGGTGTCTATTTACCAATACTGAATCAAAAAATTATATCCCAGGGCGATCATGTAGTGAAAACGGATGTAGTCAATGTCCAATAGCTTTATACTAACATACAGCATGGATGCTAAGGAGATATTCTCAATCATTTTGAAAAACTGGAACCTGATAACACAGGATGGTTCCATTTGTAAACAATTGGTAGAATCTCCAAGAATTGTGTTCAAGAGGGGTCACAATCTCAAAAGTATATTAGAGAAAAAATCAAAGGTACCCAATACTAGGGATGGTATGTACAAGGGGCAACATGTGCCGTTATGGTAGCTATATAAGGATGGGGTCCAAATATGAAATAAGGGATTCCATATTTAGTATAGTGGGTAGGTACAATTGTTCTAGCACACAAGTAGTGTACCTAGCCAAGTGTTCATGTTGTCCAGCTTTTTATGTCGGTAAGACCGACAGAAGAATACATGAACGCATTTATGAACATCTATACGCTATAAGGAAGGGCAAGTTGGAGAATGCTCTGACCAAGCATATAGTGGAGAACCCCAATCATGGTTTCCTGTTTCTAGTTATAGACCAAGTCAAATCTGATGGGAGGGGAAGGCCTTCGTCTCTCCTATTGGGGAGTAGAGAGTTGTCATGGTTAGATGCCTGTCATGCCCCTGGTATCAACGGCATGTCATCCATATCTTGCCTATTAAAACTTAAGAGGTTAAATAGATAAGTTACTACAGTAATCCTTAATAGTTTATTTCGGTTTCACAGTATAGTCTATTCGTTCATTATGATACTTGATTGTTCATTTTGCTCTTTTTTTCTTTACTTATTTATTTTTTAATTTTTATATATATATATATATATATATATATATATATATATATATATATATATATATATATATATATATATATATATATATATATATGTATATATATATATATATATATATATATATATATGTATATATATATATATATATATATATATATATATATATATATATATATATATATATATATATATATATATATGTTTTTGTTTTTTATTTATATAGTCTGTACTTCATCCAGACTTTACACATATATGATATATTCAGATTGTTATGGTATCCTATTCACAGTATTGTTATACCATATGTATTATGTCAGTGTTGTAACATTTGATAGACTTTTTTCCCCCAGGAGTTGCAGGGGCAAGTCAGGGGCCGTTGTATGCACTTTAGATTAGTGTATCTCCAGTGAGCCACAATCGGGATATAGTAGATTCAGTTTCTGCTGTAGGTAGCTCTCCCTCTTTTTGTCTTTTTATATTATTTTATTTTATTTATTTCATTTTATTTAATTTAATTTCATTTTATTTCATTTATTTTCTTTCCATTCGTACGGGTTTATGGGATTTCTTTTCCCCATCACCATTCTATCGTTTGTTGGTATCATTTGTTACTTGATCATTTAACAGAGTGATTGTTCACTTGCATGAGTTTCGTTGTTTGTATAGATGGTATAATTATCATCTTTTGTCAACAACATAGATTGCATATCAAGTCGATTCTTCAAGCTTGCCAGTATCATATCAACAGGATCTTACGTATAAGCATTCTAACATATTTTATACTGGTTTCTTGTTAAATACATACTGTATGGGAACATTTTAGTTAGTATAGTTTTATAAGGTTAGAATAAGTGTCATCCCCGTGGTTTCTTTCAACATATTTTGGGCCGTCTGTTTTTTTTAGCCGATGAGGCTCCAGTATACATTTTTCACGTTCACGTTAGCTAATGGAACATCTCAGTCAGCATAGTTTATAGGGTCAGTATAAGTGTTATCGTCTGTGGTTGCTTTCAACATATTCAGGGCTGACTAGTTTTTTTTTTTTTTTTTTAGCCGATGTGGCTCCAACATGCACCTTTCATGTTTATGTCAGTGTTACAGTACTGGGGCACGATGTTATACACATTGTATCATCTTTACTGTTTTGTTTCACTGTTGGGGGATACTATGTAATATGAATTTTTGCATACTTTTATACTGTTTTACTTTTCAAATATGTTGCATTGAAATATTCTAGTTGGTACAGTTTATATAAGGATAGCAAAAAGTGTCATGGTCTGTGTTTCCATTCAACATATTTAGAGCTGATCGGTTTTTCCAGCTGATGCGACTCTAAGATTTCATCCTTCATGTTTACAATAGCACTATACTCACAGGGATATGATGTTGCAGATTCTGCAACTTCTTTCTATTGTTTCATTGTTCAGTCTGACTATTTATCGAAATACTTGCATAATGTGAGCCTTCGATTTTATTATGAGGGGATTTTTTTAATTTTCAGATGCCAGATGCAGCCAATTTGTAAAGCAGTGTTTTTAATTAACTATTTTAATTAACTATTTTATTCAGTATTTTGTATGTGGGTCGATATGTAGCCTCGCAGTACTCAGAGATCATGTGACAGTTTTAAACTTTTGTATTTATTGCAGTTGGTATTGTGTGACGCTGTTTCAGTTTCTGAAGAAGTTGGTAGTGATACTGATGAAAAGCCTGTGTGTTGTGCTTAATAAAAGTTTACGTTTTTTGGATTTATCGGTTTCAGCGATTTTTCAATCACAGAAAGGTCCGTTGGCTTGGAACATATCCATCTTTAGTTTTTACTAACATACAAGGCCATGTCAAACCCAGAGCTGTTGGACATGCTACACTTAAAGAAATCCCAAACCCTCAGAGCCACACGCTCCAGGATCCAAACCTTGTCATCACAATAAGCAAAACATGCTGGAGGGATAAGTTCCTGACCCAGAGACTCCTCAGACTCTGGAATAGATTGCCCATACATGTCAAGCAGAGTGCCTCTTTGGCCCTCTTCAAAAGGAACCTTGACGATTGGATGGGAGAAAGGAAATTCACCCCGGGGATCACGTCAGTCGCCCTGCTAGACAGGGGTCCACGGAAGTAAATAGTGTGGGAAGAAATAGCCAGGGAATTGTTATGGCTAAGCTTGCATAGGCCCTAGGGCTGATAGCCTAGTACCAACCTATGCACCTATGCATTTGTAGTTAACTAATCAGCTGTTCTGTGTGGCACATGTAGACACAGTTTATAGGCAACTGACCAGTTGTCCTGTGTGGCACATGTGGACACTGGTCCCCTTGTGTACAACCAAAGGGTCTTATGAACTGCTTTTTTCAGATAATAGTTTCTATAAATGTTCAACTGTAATTATCCTGATTTGTTGATGTGGATAGGGAGCTGTGTTTGTTGGAGAAAACATTTTTTTTATATAGTTTGAGTTTATTGTAATGCATTGGACTGCAATGGACTGCCAAGGGAGTCTGGGATAAGATGTTTTTTACATGTTGTACTACAGGAATGTGTTTAC
Organism: Protopterus annectens; assembly: GCF_019279795.1. Classification (NCBI taxonomy): domain Eukaryota; kingdom Metazoa; phylum Chordata; order Ceratodontiformes; family Protopteridae; genus Protopterus; species Protopterus annectens. Next base: position 1,499,080,560 of record NC_056729.1, read on the forward strand.
TGTTTTTGATATTTAAAGTTGTCACACTGGCTGGCAATGCTTATTATATGCTTTCATAGTTTCATAGGTGTTTACTAGGCTAACAACCACAAGGGCCTTTTTAAGCTCAACCATGCACCCCAAATCTCTAACAAGTTCTGGTACCCTTGGTAAGTGTAAGCAGGGGGTTGTGAGGTAAAACATTTGCAAGCAGGGCCCTGGGAGATGAACCATTTACAGACTGCCTGTGTCCATCAGAAACACTGGTGCCAAACCAGGGATGAATTTTCTGTTCCCCATCCAGTTGTCTAAGTTACACTTGAACTGGTTTAAGGAGGAACTCTACTTCACATGGATGGGGAGCCTGTTCCAGAGACTTGATGTTCTCTGAGATACATACCTCTCTCTCCAGAAGGTCCTATTTGTATCATAGGCAAGGTTTAAGTCTTTAGAATGGGTAATTCTGGTGCTGTTTGTTTTGCGGATATACTGGAGGTCGTTCAGAGTGGGGTCTGACAATGCTTTGTATGCCAGGAATAGATCTCACCTCAACAGCCTGTAGGAGATAGAGTACAGAGATAGGGCCTTGAGGTGATCTGCACAGGACATGTTACTTATGTCCTTTAGTCTTTTAGTGAGGAACCTCTGTGGACATTCTGACTGTTGGATATGATTGGTTAGGTACATACCAAAGGGAGTATTGTACTCAAAGATCAGTGTGATTAAAGCAAAATACAGTAGAACAATGACTTCCTTGAACCTAGATGCCTTACATTTGTTTATAAGTTGTGCAACATGGAATGATTTACTCACTACTGTAGACACTTGATAGTCAAAGGCTAGATTACTATCTATGTGTGTCCCCAAGTCCCTGACTACTGGGTCAACTCTTAGGGGTGTATTATCAATATGATAATTATCAGGGATAGATGATTTCCAAAAAGAGACTATTATGCATTTCTTGGCATTAGTGTTAGTCCATGGCTCTGACACCAGTTGTTTGTCTATGTCAGCCCTTCCTGGAGAACATTTGTGTTGGTGTGAGATTCAGTGACAGCTCCTAATTTGCAATAATCTGCAAATTTAGTCGGTCAGAGGCCATTGACATTGGTCTTGACTTTGGAGAAGTAAATTCCAAAAAAAGCAGTCCCAGGATCGATTCCTGAGGGACTCTGCTTGTGACTGTCCTCTTTGTAGAGGTGGACTCCCCAGTTTTAACTCCCTGGGTCCTGTCTGTCAGTGGGTTGGCTATCTACTGGGTGTCATAAGAGTTTATACCTAATCTCTTGAGTTTGTCAACAATGCCCAAGTGGGATATTGTGCCAAGTGTCTTGGCCAGGTCAAGGTAGGCAGTTTAAACCATTTTGACTTCATCCATTGCATTACTGATCTTCTCAAAGAAGTTTACCAGATTGAATAGACATGACCTTCCCTTTACAAAACCAAATTGGGTTGGGTTTAGTGTCTGGAGGTTTACTATGTCATTATTGATCATTTTCATGGTAATTCTTTCCATGATTTTGCATATGAGCCTAGTGAGACTTATGGGTCTGTAGTTTTCAGGGTATGTAGATGGCCCACCTTTGTGCAGAGGGATTACTGTTGCTGTTCTCAGTTTGTGAGAGACAAAGCCTGTTTAGATGCTACAGTTAAGTAACAGTTCCAGATAGCCTGAAATGTCATGTTTTATGCTATTAGGAGGCATCCTGGAATATTGTCTAGGTCCACTGATGCAGCATTCATGGGCTTAGAGAAAGAATTAAGGACCTGTTCCCTGGTGATAATTGTGGGACTTATATTTGATGGTATTTCCTGAGGGAAGGTTTGGGGGAAGGGTAAAGTTAGAGTTGAATTTGTCAGCCAATATGTTTGCAAATTCTTCTGGCTCACTATAGGTGGCTCCATTAACAATGAACTATGCACACAATTGAGTATTGTCTTTGAGGTTGTGGATATAGCTAAAAAATGTCTTGCAGTTGCCCTTGGCCTGGGAGGCCAAATTTACCATAAATTTGACTTTGGTAGACGTTATTTGTTCTCCAACTTTTTTGTTTTGTATGATGGGAGTGCTTTTATCCTTCTGGGTGCCAAGCCTCCTAATTTTTGCCATGATTTTCTTCTTACTGTTATGCAGGCTATTGATGTTGTGATTCCACCAGGGTGGCTTGTTTTTTGACTTACTTCAGTAATTCTTCCTGGTGGGGACAGCTGCCTCTATGCAGCTATTAATGTGCTTGTGTAGGTTTCTGTAAACAGCTCCACATAGGCAGCAGTGTTGTCAGGGATTATAGGGTTTGAAATTTTGCCAGGTTCATAGGTTCATAGGTAGGTATTAGGCTATTGGCCCAAGGGCCTACGTAAGCCTAGCCAGCAAGGTACCAAAGCTTACATCACCCACAAAAGTTATTTTCCTGTGCCACTGTCCAGCAGAGACACAGAAGTGATCCCTGGTGTGTATTTCCTATTTCTCATCCACTCATCAAGATTTTTCTTGAAGAGTACTAATGAAGAACTTTGCTTGACATAGATGGGTAGCTTGTTCCAGAGTATAGGAAGTCTCTGGGATAGGAATCTATCTCTCCAGTGTGTCCTGTTTATTGTGGTGACAAGGTTTAGGTCCCTAGAGCATGTAGCTTGGAGGGATTGGGATTTCTTTAGGTGTAGCATGTCCAACAGCTCTGGGTTTGACATAGCTTTATATGTTAGGCAGCAATCACCTCGGAGTAGGCGATATGCTTCGGAGTAAAGCTGGAGTTTTTTGAGGCAGTCAGTGTAGGGCATTTGTTTGAGGCCAGTAATCCTCTTTGTGAGGTACTTCTGTGGCCTTTCCAGCTGCTGCAGATGTCTTCTGAGGTACATTTCAAAAGGGGCGTTGTACTCTATAATTGGTCTAATGAGTGACGAGTAGAGAGGAACAATGACCTCTTTTTTCCTGGATGAGAACCCTTTTATGATGAGGTGTGCCACGCAGAAGGACTTCCTGACTACTGTGGCGATGTGGCTATCAAAGGAGAAACTACTGTCCACCTGGGTCCCAAGGTCTCTTATCATGCATTCGGTGTTAAGTAGATTGCTGCCTATGTGGTAGTTCATGGGTACAGAGTTTTTACCAAAGGGGATGACACTGCACTTTTTGGCACTGAGCTTGAGGCCATGGCTCTGACACCAGGCATCTGTCTCAGTGAGGCCCTTCTGTAGGATGTCCACATAATTTGGGGACTTGACTATGGCTCCTAGTTTGCAGTCATCTGTGAACTTCATCAGCCAGAGGCCTTCTGTGTTAGCCTGTACTTCAAAAAAGTAGGTACCAAACAGGAGAGGTCCCAGGACGGAACCCTGTGGCACTCCACTTGTCACTGCCTTGAGGTCAGATTTGGAGTCTGCAACTTTTACAGTGCGGGTTCTGTTAGTGAGCTAGTTGACAACCCATCTTGTGATGTAGGGATTTATACCTAGTTTAGTGAGTTTAGCTATAATTCCAGAATGGGGGATGGTGCTGAAAGCCTTGGCGAGGTCAAGATAGGCTGTGTGAACCACCTTACCCTCATCCACGGCTTTGGTGACTACCTCAAAGAAGTTGATCAGGTTCAGGAGGCATGGTCTGCCTTTCACAAACCCGAACTGGGTGGGATCCAGAGTTTGGAGGTTACCAATGTCTTTGTTTATGAGTTCCATGATGATACGTTCCATGGCCTTGCAGACCAGGCTCGTCAGGCTAATAGGTCGATAGTTCCCAGGATCAGTGGTGGCTCCCCCTTTATGGAGTGGGATAACTGTTGTTGTGCGCCATTCACTGGGCACAAAGCCTGATGCGAGGCTATTATTGAACAAGGTGCTTAAGTGGGGAGCCAGTTCATTCTGAAGTTCGTGTAAAACGCAGCCTGGGATGTTGTCTGGTCCCATGGATGCTGTGTTTTTGACTTTAGAGAGTGTAGCTTTTACCTGCGTAGTTGTGATTACAGGGACTCTGCATTCTTCCTGTGTAGATATGGACCCTTTAGGAGGTGACAGGGGGGTAAAGTTAGCATTGAACCGATCTGCCAGGATGTTGGCAATATCAGTTGGTTCTGTAATTTTTGTGCCTTTGTGCTGTAACTCAGAGCAGATCTGGGTGTTGCCATCTAGATTCTTGACATAGCTATGCTTTGTGATTGTCCTTGGAATTAGGGGCAATTTTGTTTTCGTAGCTAGCTTTGGAGGATCTTATAAGGGATCTCAGCTTCTTACTGAGGCTGACCAGGTTATCACATAATAGTAGGAAGTTAGCCATAGACTAATTCCTGAAACTTTTAGGGTTAGCTGAGGTTTCAGGTTTTATTTTTACTTCAAAGGAGACCATTTTCTGGTCTAACCTTATGAGAGGAAACTACATGAGGAGGTATGCAGCACTTTCCTATATTAGTTAGGACCAGATCCTGTATGTTTAACCCCCCTGGTCCATATAGTGACTATCTGGTCTAGGGAGTTTATGTTTACAAAATACAGGAATCTCTGTGCCTGTGCTTTTGGTGTTGTGTATGATTTCCAGTTAATAGTGGAGTAATTAAAGTTGCCCATGAATATGGAATTAGGTTGGATGGTGAGTATTTCCAGTAGGCTTAAATACATGTTAATGGTTTCCTGTGTCATAGAGGGGGACCTATAGCTTGCAAGGAAGTAGTAGGAGATTTTGTCTATTGTGATTTGAACATGGAGAAGCACAAATATATTGTTCTGTTTGACCAACCTTGAGGTATATTTATTTTTTATATAAATCAAGACACCTTCACCTTTGATCCCAGTTTGTATATTAGCTGGTCTAAATGTGTGGAAGGCATTATAGCCTTGCTCTGCTGGGGTGCTCTCTGTGGCTTTAAACCATGTCTCATTGACTGCACAAATGTCAGCATTTCTAGGGTGAGGAGAGCTTGTGGGGAGTGGAGTATTTTGTTTAAACTCCTAGCATTGAGCAGTAACACCTTTAGATTTTCTTGTTTTTTATTTGCTATGTTGGAAATACTTTTAGTTTGGCATTGTTGAAAAAGGCACAATGGGAGGGATGATATTTTAGCCTCCGTCTATGCTGATAAATATTGTAGCCCCATAGAACAACAGCAGAAATAAAGCCAATTATTAAAGGCAGTTTTCTTCTGTTCATATTGTGGCATCATCCTTGGAGAAGGTAAAATGTTGCTCAATGCTAGGCTAATACCAGCCTGGGGCACATATTCTGAGAATTCTATGATGTCTGTCTTCATATAGTCTAGTAGACAGTTGGATGGGGAACAGGAAATTCATCATTTGTTGGCATCTGTGTCTCTAATGGACACAGGCATTCTGTAAATGGTTCATCTCCCAAGCCACTGCTTACATTTATCATGAGTATGAGAACTTGTCAGATATTTGGGATGCATGGCTAGGCTTAACAAGGCCCTTGTGGTCATTAGCCTAGTAAACACCTATGAACCTGTGACCTGTGAACCTATGGAGCAGGCTTGGATAAGTATGATACCACAATGGAAGATGTCCCAGTTATGGAAAAGAAAGCTGAAGGCCTGGGAAAGAAGAGCATTAAAGGTGTTAATGAATTTAATGTAGGTAGGAGAAGAGCAAGATTTTCTGAATGGAGACTGGTTCCTGTTCATTATACTTCATAGTAAGCTTATAAAAGTGCCATTGTTAAAGAGGAACAAGTTAATTGATGTTAACTATGCAGTACATGCAGAAGCACCAGTTCTACCATGTTACTCTGATGATGTCATACCATGACAGAGAGAGAGACACAAGTATCTGCCTGGGGTGATGTCATATTATGACAGAGATACACAGTATCTGTCTGGGGTCCTTGTCAACTTACTGAAAAGTAATATACTGAAAGTTATAATACTGAATGTATAATGTTGAAATGAGAAAACTCTGAAATGGTAAAATGTGAAATTGAATCACCTACTCCCCTACGTGAGTAGTGTTTTACTAACATGTTCATGATATTGCTTTTTGACTGGCTGTGATCTGCTGCAGTGTACATATGTAGCAGATATATACTGTTAGTAAGTATTTTGAATTCAATATTGAAAAGTTTCAACATTTTCTCTTTTCAGGATTTTGCATTCAGTAGTATAACTTCCTGCTTACCACTGTTCATTAAGTTGTCACGTACCCATCTGCAGGGGGGTTTTATGGTGGACTCTGTCAGTGAAGCTCAGCCTGAGATTTCAGTGAATGAGGAATGCTTTTCACAGCAACTATCTGTATAGCTGACCCATGTTCAGGAAATCCAAACAGTAGTACAAGAGGTTGGGAAGGGGGGGGGGTGAGAAGATCACCTGGGAGAGTTGAGGATGATGTGCCAATGTGGGTAGCACGAACAAGAGTCTTTTATAGCACCATCAAACATGCTGAAAGGTAATCAGAGTCTTCTTTGTACAGATGTTTTTGTTTTGCATTAAACACAAATATTAGCTAAAGTAATATAAAAAACATGGGGAAAAGTATCCGTTCTCTTACCCAGAATATTGTACAGCAGCATGATGTCTTACTAGTGAACTAAAAATACAAAGTTTAAGAACGTTCTTCGTGGAAAGATCCTGAAATTTGTCTACACAATGATGCAACGCAAATGACAACATGTAAACAAAGGGATTCATTAAGAAGTGTGTGCACATTGTGCTAAAGCCTACAGGATTGGCCATCTTTGCAAGATGAACAGCATTGCTTACTGAATATGCAAGGTGCTAAGCAACCCTACTTGTTGAGCAGCACTTGTTCATGGTCAGAGCACCTGTTAGTGGTCACAATGAAAACAGTATAAATACCAGATGGTGAATAAACTTAACCTCAGGAAGCAAGTATAAGTGGATGGCACAATACTGTCAAGGGCATCTTGGAATATGTAAATAAGGAAAGGGGAGGGGAGCATGATGAGAAAATGGTTATCTATAAATAGATTCATATACAAACCTCCCTTATCATAATTAGGGAGAACTCCAGAAATAATCATGGCCTCTCAGGGGCACATTTACATGACTTTAAAAGTGAAATGTTGACAGAAGGAGGTGAGTGTGAACTTATTATACATTTCCTCAACATGAAAATAAGGCTACACCTGCAATTATTGCCATTGAGGACTAGTAGTTATAATTCAGCCATCTTTTCCAAAAGGTCACCACATTTAAGACAGGCTGGAGATGGACAGAGCTACAATGTAACAAAGTGAGGGAAGTTCATAAAGGACAGGGACAGCGCTGAGGTAAAATAACATTTCACAAGAAAAGCAGATACAGTAGGGGTCATTGCATACACTGTAGCTGGTGCACAGTTAGGGAACTTCACTGGCATTGTCTTGTATATTGTGAAAGCAAACAAGGGAACTAATTTACATAGAAATTCATTGATGTTTGACAGACGTAATGGCTAAACAGCTTTAACTTTCCTTTGCCTTATTATGCATTAAATAAACAAAAATGAAGTTATAATAGCAAATTACACACATATACAAATAACAACACATTTATTTATTTATTTTTATTTCACATTTGTTAACTGGGGAAGTCTGACTGAGCCGAAAAGGCCCTTTTTCAGCAGAGGCCCAGGGAGAAAAGCTCCACATGGAAAAACTACAGATACATTTAGCATGATCAGTATACACACAAATTCCAATAGACATGTTTTTACAGTGATATGCAGCACATTAACAGTTACAGTGGAGAGAAAAAACAAGAAAATATTAATTTAAAAATAAAGGTAATTAATAGATTTGTGGTGTACAGCTGAAATTTGGAACATAGGTAGAATACATACATTGTACACAGGTACAGTACATATATTGTACATTGAGAAGATCTTCTTCATGTTTCACTGTTGCAGTTACCAAAACCAAAAAGATTATAGAGCCAGCATACTGTGACCCGTAAAATAAATTTTATTAAACAGCTGTTTAATAAAATTTATTTTACGGGTCACAGTATGCTGGCTCTATAATCTTTTTGGTTTTGGTTTATGTTATGGTTGAGCTGTGCATTTGCCTTCGTGCAGGAGGTCCTTTTTCTGTGTGTCACTGTTGCAGTTATCACATTTGGGTTATCTGCTTGCAGGTAGCCCTCAGTCGGCCTGATAATCGAAGTCTTGGGTCCTGCGTCGGTTGCTGTCTCATCTTCCATGACGTCAGGTAGTCAGGGGTATAAAGCATGCAGCCGACATCATTACATCAATCTTTCTTGCCGTGTGGTGCCTGAAGCAGTAGCAGTTTGCAAGTGCCTGTCGGCCGACTCCTGAAATTTTCATTTTCGAGTTTCAGATCCAAAGTCTTCAACTAAGCTAATTACCCCGTTAGGGAATCTTTTTCTTGCTCTAAATCGGTCAGTAAAAGTTAACAATTGTATATCTTGTGGAAAGCAAATACCTCATAAAGATTTTTATTCATACTGCATTCCTTGCCTAGGCCCAGACCACGACGTACCTCGCTGTCGGTTTTGTGCCTTATTCAAACCTCATACTATTCGTCGTTGGTTCATTTTCGCATTTAAATATTTTGGTACTCGGTTCAATTATCCAGAAATGGCTTCGGTAAGCCACCCGACTACCGACATTCCGAAAAAATGCAAAGATAAAGAGAGAGATAGACCGCATAGGTCCAAAGCTGCCGATGACGCTTCTCCTAAGCTAGTCGCCAGTTCACCAGTACTCGGAGAGGTGCTTTCGCAGCCCCTGATACCCGCTACTTCAGATTTGCAGGCCTCTACTGAGACCCATTTGGAGTCCGGTATGCCATGAAATGCTTCTTTGACTGTGGAACCTGCGGATGTCTCGACCTTGGATGGGTCTGGAGCCACTGTGCAGGCACCCGCTTCTGAGGGTGTATTCAGGCCTACTGACTTACATATTAAACCAACGTCATCTTCTACTTCAAGGCCTAAAACTCGATCCATGCCCAGAAAACTGACACCCAGACTGCATGGTTAGGCCCCTATCCCTAAAAACAAATTATAAGAATGGCTGAGGACCTTATTACTCTAATCAGGGGAAGCCACCCTTCTCCCTCTAAGAGAACTAGAACTGATTTTCCTTCTGATTCTTCTGATCAGGATTCTGAAATTTCTGTTTTTTTCTGATGACCAGGATTTGCCCTTATCTACCTATTAGGATTCTGATGCAGAGGACTCCATTCCCTCAGCTTCCCCTCCAGAGGATTTCTCTTTTGGTGAAACCTTGCATACTCTTAGGGAGCATTTTCGCTGGGAAAGCCAGGATTACTCTGACTCCAAAAAGAGGCTTAGGGAATTCTTACTCCTGCCTCAACACAGGCCTTTAGCTATCCCTCCTGTACTAGACATTGTAGATGATGCCTTCTTGGAATCTAGCGTGGCCCCTGACGCCTTACCTCCTGCTCCCAGAAAACCTGATAGGTATTACCGGGTACCTGACTCTCACAAGTTCCTCTTTAAAAATCCTACTGCGGATCCTGAGACCATTTCACAGGGATCCAAGGGCATTAAGGCCACTACTGCAAAAAATCCTACCCCCTCTGATAGAGATTCCAGGGCGCTGGATAGATGGGGTAAGAAGGTATACACTTCTGCAACGTTAGCCATTAGGGCCTTAAACTGACAGTTTCATATGTTGAAGTATCAGCAGCATATTATTGGATTGCTTAACCAGAAAATTATGTTGATTCCTGACTGTGCTGAAAATAAAGAATTACAGGATTTAATGCATTCTGCTGAACAAGTGGGAAAACATACTTTGCAATGTGGTTTTGATTCATTAGAGGCATGTTGCAGGGCTGCTGTCACTGGGTCTGTATTTAGAAGGCATGCTTGGCTTAAGGAGCAATCTTTGCCAGATCATTTTAAAACTAAATTACTGGATGCTCCCTTAAACCGTGACCACCTGTTTGGCAACAAAGCAGAAGAAGTACTTAAAAAGATGGAGGAAAAAGCTAAATCTATGCAAACTGTTAAAGATTTCCAGCAGGTACAGCCTCCCAGATTTAGTAGGCATTGGCCCTCTAAGAATTGTTCCTTTCTTGCCTCTTCCAGGCCTTCTCAGTCCAAATACAGAACCAGCAGAACACCCAGGCTCCAGCCCCAGGGTGCTCACAGGACTAAGCAGTGGGGGGCTCCCACTTCCAAAGCAGGGAGTAGTAAGACTCTCCCTATGGTAAATTGTCTCGATGACTTAACTTTAAACCTTCCAAGCCCTGCTCAACTGACTGTTCCTTTAGGGGAAAGATCGTCCTGCATGCAAAAAATTGGGAACTCATTACCTGAGACAAATGGGTTCTAAATATAGTTTCCCAAGGATACAGTTTCCCCTTCCACTCCTTACCAACCCCAAATGGTTGGCCAGACCCACCTCCAAATCAGTGGGCAGAGGCTCAAAAGCAGGTTCTCTCTCTTTTAAGCATCAGGGCTAGTCAACCTGTCCCACTAGAAGAATGGGGGCAAGGTTTTTACTCAAGACTTTTCCTGGTACCCAGGAAAGACAATTCCTGGCGTCCTATCCTGGGCCTGTCTAGTCTGAACACATTTTTGGTAATCCCAAAATTCAAAATGCAAACTCTTCATCAGCTGCTTCCCATGCTAGGCAAAAATGCCTGGTTGGCAACACTGGATTTAAAGGAAGCCTACCTGCACATCCCAATAAAGGAATCTTGCAGAAGATACCTACGCTTCAGAGTAGGCTACATGCTCTATCAGTTCTCTGTACTGCCCTTTGGCTTATCTACTGTGCCCAGGGTATTCACAAAGTGCCTAGCTCCAGTCATTGCATTTTGCAGGCAAAGAAATATTCAAATATACCCATACTTGGACAATTGTCTAATTCAGGCAGAAAGCCAGGACATACTATTAAATCGTCTGGCATTTGTAAAGAAATTGCTAACTTCTCTGGGGTACACCATAAATGAAAAGAAATCAAATCTTGTACCTTGCCAACAAATTGTATTCCTGGGAGCAAGCTTGAATACAACTTCCCAGATGGCCTACCTCACGCCAGAGAAACAAGTTCATTTGACAACCTAATTCAATCTACTGGCCACAAAGACACAGCTATCTGCAAGGAAAATACTGCAAGCACTGAGGTTCATGGCCTCTTGCATTCTACTAATTCCATATGCAAGACTGCATATGAGGAAACTACAATGGTATCTAAAAAGCCTATGGTGTCAACATTCTCAGGATCTAGAAACAATGATTCCTATCATACTTTGTCTAAAGATAGAGTTTCTTTGGTGGGCAGAGGCCTACCCCTAGAACAAGGGACTGCCATTCACTCTACCCCCTGCTGCCCAAACCCTAACAACAGATGCATCAGACTATGCATGGGGGGGGGGGGCTCACTTGGCAGGGCAGTGCATTCAGGGCAAATGGAACCCAAGTCAAATGCACCTGCATATCAATCAAAAAGAAATGTTAGCTGTACAGAATGCTCTGACAGCCTTCAATTACCACATTCTTCCAGGACAATTATTGGTAAAGACGGTCAACACCACTGTTATGTGGTACATAAACAAGCAGGGGGGAACCCACTCATACCCTCTCTGCAGACTAGCCATGGCTCTGTGGAACACAGCCTTGAGCTACCAAGTGCACCTACAGGCTCAATTCCTGCCAGGAAAGCTAAATACACTGGCAGATGACCTAAGCAGAAATCTCTTGGACCCACACGAGTGGAAACTGGAACCAAAGATATTCAACATGTTGAGAAACAAATGGGGGAGCCCAGAGATAGACCTGTTTGCCTCCCCTCAGACCTACCAATTGGACAAATTCTGCATAAGGACTCATCACAAACAAGCTTGGAAAGTGGATGCCCTGTCCTTCACCTGGAAAAGCCTATCAGTTTATGCCTTTCACCCTCTACCTCTCCCCTCCAAAGTGCTACTAAAGATTAAACAGGATAAATCAAGGACAATACTGATTGCACCGGACTGGCCACGCCAACACTTGTACCCCCTCTTGCGCAGTGTGTCGCTGCTGGCACCATGGCACCTGCCTCAGACCCCTGCATTACTGTCCCAGCAGGAGGGCCAGATTCTGCACCCACAGCTTCAAACCCTGAATCTTGCAGCCTGGCTAATTACCTGACCTCGCCGTTACCATCCCTCAGTAAGCAAGTGATGGATGTCATTCTGGAGGCAAGGAGGCCTAGTACTAGAAAATCCTATGCTGTAAAATGGAAAAGATTCTGTTCCTGGAGCCAAACTCAGGAGAGGGGCACAGCAGTACCCAATTTACCCCATATTCTTCAATACTTAACTGAGATGCTTCACAGGGGCCTTTCCTTTTCTTCCATCAAAATTCATGCCTCAGCCATTTCAACACATTACAACATAGAACCACCCTCTTTTCTCATCCACTGCTGAAGCAATTCCTCAGAGGGGCCAAAAACTTAAGACCACCCAGGAGGGCCCCTACTCCAGCCTGGGACTTTAACTTTGTATTGGAAAAGCTCACTCTTCCTCCCTTTGAGCCAGCTGCAAATGCAGAGTTGAAATTCCTTTCTTGGAAAACAGCCTTCCTTCTAGCCATCACTTCTGCAAGAAGGGTGTCTGAATTACAGGCCCTCATGGCAGTGGAGCCTTTCATCATCTTTCATGCGGACAGGGTGTCCCTCAGGACCAATCCCTCCTTTATGCCCAAGGTGGTATCCAGGGTGGCCCTTAATCAGTCCATTCATTTGCCAACCTTCTTTTCTAATCCACAGAACAAAGGAGAATGAATACTGCACTCCTTGGATGTGCACAGTCAACTTAGATTTTACTTGGACAGGACTAAGCCTCTCAGGAAATATGAACAGCTGCTGGTGACATTTGCTGCAGGGGCAGAGGGGAAGGCCATTTCAAAGCAAACCATTTCTACGTGGATAGGCCATTGCATTCATTTCTGCTATAAGCACCATGGAAAACCTACCCTACAGGGGATAAGACCACATTCAGCCAGGGCTGCATCTACCTCTACAGCCTTTCTCAGAGGTGTTCCTACCAGGGACATCCTAGAAGCTGCTACCTGGAGTTCTGTACATACCTTCACCAAGCATTACCACTTGCCAGTTTTTTCTAAATCCAGAGCTGGCTTTGCCACTGCAGTCTTGCAGGGCTTTTTAACGGGTCCAAATGCTATTTAATTGCCTCCTCCCATCCTTAGCTTTGAAGAACATAGTACAGTTGTGTACACTTACCATAAATGTAGATGTTCGAGTGTATTCACTGTTGCAGTCCTGGTTACCCTCCCTCCAGCCCCCTGACAACTTCTATTGACTCTATTCTTGTTTACTATGCTTAAAGCTTTTCGCTGTATTTGCTTTTTTGTTGGAGGTGTAACCTTGTATATAATTGTTTCCCATTATGGGGGCACCTGACATCTGGGGCAAGAAAAACTGATGTAATGGCATCGGCTGCATGCTTTATACCCCTGACTACCTGACGTCATGGAAGATGAAACAGCAATAGACGCAGTACCCAAGACTTTGATAATCAGGCCGAGTGAGGGCTACCTGCAAACAGATAACACAAATGTGATGACTGCAACAGTGAATACACTCGAACATCTACATTTATGGTAAGTGTACACAGCTGTACTATTCATGCACTCCTGTAAAATCCTTCCAGTTTTAGTAGTCATTCTGGAAACAATCAGCTCTGACAGCAACCTACATGTTGTTAATGGTAGAAAGCGACGACACTGTTCATACATCCCATGTAATTATGTAGTACAATACAGAAGTACCTGCCACATATACAAATATGTCATTTTAAGTGACAAACAAAAAACTGTGCTGCAATGCATAGTAACAGATGTCTAACTATAACAGATGAGAGATGCAAGTAGTCACGAAATGATGGACATGATCATATGACATATATTAGCATGCAAGTTATGTAAGGCAAAAGTAATGTGGAGTCACTCCCTTGACATCTGGGCTGTGTGTGAGTGTAGGAATATTACTATATGCCTATAGATATTATTTAGGGGAATGTCAGTATATGCTTATAGATATTATTTAGGAGAATGTCAGTATATGCCTATAGCTCTATGTGATAGGAAGACAACACATAGATAGTTAGCCCATAGAAAAAACAAAAGCCAAAAATAAAAACAATCATAAAAAATCTTCTACTATAACTGTCCACAGTTGGGAGGGTGGCCTAATGGTTAAGGTGTTTGCCTTACAAACACAAAGTGCAGGGTTTGAGTCTCACAAGGGATAATTGGCTAGGCTTAAAATGGCTCACAAGGGCAGTTAGCTTAGTACTAATCTATGAACCTATGAACCTACTTTTCAGTGGTTTAATAATTACTTGTCAGAAAGCAATCAGACAATCACATGGAATTCCATCCTTTCCCCTTATCTACCCTTCATTACAGGTGTCCCACAAGGCTCTATCTTTGGCCCTCTCTTATTTAATATCTTTATAAAAAAGTCTTCTTACTTCTATACAACAAGTATTTATTGTACAGTATGCAGATGATTCCACCCTTATCTACCTCTCAGACAATCTAGAAAATATAGAAAAGATCGCACAGCATACCTTTAACTCCGTTAAAAACACACTTTGAAACCACCAGCTCCTTCTTAATCCAAAGAAAAACAAGCTCCTTTTATTTTTCCCTAAATCACTTACCTATGAGAAAAATAACTTTTAAATCGCATCCCTAAACGACACATCAGTATCAGTGGTGTCCAGTACAAAACTACTGTGGGTTACAATAGATGACAACCTCAGGGCAATGTTAAAAACTCAAAAAAGCTAGGAATGCTATATAGAGCCAAAAAATTCCTTACTGCATCCACTAGAGTCATTTTTGCCACTACATACCTACTCCCATCTGTATTATATGGGGCTCCCTATCGAAATGTCGGCATTTGAAATAAGGAGTGCTGACATGTCAAAAAAAAAAAACAGACTTAAAACCCAGGAAAAAGGTGAATCTTAATGATCTCTCTTCTCCTTTAAACTTCTTTTTTGCAGAGGGGCAACCCCCCCATACCCCCAGATGTAGGAAGCAAGACCCACACCCCCCCAATACCAACTCCAGGGTCGGCATACTTCATAGAAAAAGAATATTCTAGAAAGTGACCATCTCAGATGGGTCCCTATTATTTTAGTGAACGCAATGAATTGCGAACACTGTTTAGTCGAACGTCATTAAGCGAAATGGCAAAATACTGAAAGCACAGAACAGTGATTTTTTTCCTAGGGAAAAAAAATCACTGAGCCGTTTTTGGGACTTTGGCATTTCCTCCACTGTGGTGCGATCTCGGAGTTGGTATATTTAAGTAGGGGGGTGGGGGAGAAGTCCCCCACTTTATTTTGTGTTTTGATTTTTCTTTTTTTAATTTTACGGATCAGTGATTTTTTTCCCTGGGAAAAAATCGCTGATCCGTGTGTTCAACATTTTGACTTTTTGGGGATTGTGGGTTGATTATATAGCCTTTCCAATTCAGTGCATTCGCTTGTATAATATTGATCCTCTCAGATTTAGCATATGTAAGTCTGTTTTTCAGCCATTTAGTCTTCGTGTTTCGGGAGTTACTGTAGCGTGTTTCAACGTTTCAAATGCAGTTCTCTCATTTTCACTAACCTTCAGGCAACCCTAAAATCTAAACTAGAACAATGTTATAACAAGGTAGCTATATCTGCAGCTCATAAAATCCATATAACTCATCACTGCTCTGCACTAAAAACTCTAAATTGGATAGAATTATCCCATCAACTAAGTTATACTCAGCTCTCTTAACACAAAAAATGATATTTAATCCTAGTTCCTGTCCAGCTTTAAGTACAATTCTCCACCACTACCTCCCAAATCATTGCCTTTAAACTTTTAACAAAAATATACTTGACATCTGTAAGCCTTACAAAAACTGCAAAGTCTGTACTGACAGTGTGTAGCAAAATTCTGGAATACGATCCCTACACCAATCAGGGCAATACATAACATTCATTTATTTAAGTTGCGCTTGAAAAATTACTCTCTGACTCCTGGCTTTGCACATGCTGCTTTCATGGCTAAAAGTTTCCGCTCCTTCTCCTCTAACACCTATACACATCCTATTTCTTCTTTTCCTTCTTTTTATTTCTCATACTCTTATTTTCCTTACTGTTAATCTTGCTTTTACTCATTATTTCTCCTGCCTCCCATATCTTCTTGACATATAGGTTCATAGGTTCATAGGTGTGTACTAGGCTAATGGCCCCAGAGCCTTTACAAGCCTAGCCCTTAGGATTACCCTGGCATCATGCCACCCGACATTAGTTCCCAGTGCCTCTGTCGAGTAGAGCCACTGGAGTGATCACTGGGGTTAATTTTCTATTTCCCATCCACTTATCAAGATTTCTTTTGAAGAGGGCCAGTGAGGTGCTCTGTTTGACATGTATGGGAAGTCTGTTCCATAGCACTGGCAGTCTCTGGGTTATGAACCTGTCCCTCCAGCACATTCTGTTGATTGTGGTAATGAGGTTGATGTCTCTGGAGCAGGTGGTGCAGAGGGATTGGGATTTCTTTAGATGTAGCATTTCTAACAGAGCTGGGTCAGACATGGCTTTGTAAGTCAAGCAGAGATCGCTTCTAAGTAGGCGATATGAGACAGAGAATAGTTGGAGTTTTTTGAGTCTGTCCATATAGGACAAGTGTTTAAGGTCTAGGATCCTCTTTATGAGGTACATTTGCGGCCTCTCCAGTTGTTGCAAGTGTCTAGTGAGGTATATGCCAAATGGGGCATTGTACTCAATGATTGGTCTAATGAGGGAAGAGTAGAGGGAGACAATGACCTCTTTCTTCCTAGATGCAAAAACCTTAGTAATGAGATGTGCCACATAGAAGGACCTTCTGACCACAGTGGCAATGTGGTGGTCAAAAGAGAGGTTGCTGTCAACCTGTGTTCCCAAATCTCGTATAATGCCTTCTATGTTCAGTGGACTACCATCGATGTGGTAAGTCATGGGAACTGAGTTTTTCCCAAAGGGGATGCTGACACATTTTTTGGCATTGAGCTTAAGGCCATAGTTCTGACACCAGTCATTGGTCTCAATGAGGCCTTTCTGTAGGATGTCAACATCAGTTGGGGAGTTAATAATAGCTCTCAACTTGCAGTCGTCTGTGAACTTTGTCAGCAAGAGTCCCTTTGTATTGGCCTGGAATTTAGAGAAGTAGATACCAAACAGGAGAAGACCAAGGACCGAACCCTGTGGGACTCCACACGTGACTTGTCAGCATTCTGACTTGCAGTCAGCTACTTTCACACTGTGGGTTCCGTCTGTGAGCCAGTTTGCAACCCACCTAGTGATATAGGGGTTGATGCATAGCTTAGTGAGTTTTTCTATGATTCCTGAGTGAGGAATGGTATCAAAGGCCTTGACTAGATCAAGATAGGCTGTATGAACCACCTTGCCTTCATCCACAGCTCTGGTGACTGACTCAAAGAAGCTGACCAAGTTGAGCAGGCATGATCTACCCTTCACAGAACCAAACTGTGTGTGATCCAGAGCTTGGAGATTCCCTATATCCTTGTTTATTAGGTCCATGATGATGCGTTCCATAGCTTTGCATATCAGACTCATCAGGCTAATGGGTGGATAGTTCCCAGGGTCTGTAGTCTCCCCTCCTTTGTGAAGAGGGATGACTGTAGAAGTGTGCCATTCAGTAGGGACAAAGCCTGAGGTGAGGCTGTGACTGAACAGAGCAAACAGGTGAGGTGCCAGTTCACTCTGTAGTTCATGTAGAACACAGCCAAGGATACAGTCAGGTCCCATAAAAGCTGTATTTTTGGCCTTGGACAGTGCTGCTTTAACCTGTGTAGCAGTAATACTAGGTGCCTGGCAATCTACTGGTATTGTGATTGGTCTTTTGGGGGGGGGAAGTTGACACTGAATCTATCAGCCAGTTTATTGGCAATATCTGTTGGCTCGGTATAGGAGGTACCATTGTGCAGTAGCTTAGAGCAAATCTGGGTATTGCCATGGAGATTCTTTACATAACTATAGAAGGCCTTGTGGTTGTCTTTACTTCTGGTGAAATTCTGTTTTCATAGCTAGCTTTAGAGGATTTGATGAGGGATCTCAATTTTTTGTTGAGGCTGATAAGGGAGTTTTTCCAGTCTTGGGACTTCACCTTATTCCGCATCAGTTTCCTCCTTCTGTTGCAGAGTTTGTTTATGGCAGGGGACCACCAGATTGGCTTCCTTTTTTTGGAGGAGAGCGTCTTGGTTCTATTTGGTATGGCGAGATCCATGCATTTGTGTACGTGTTTGTACAGTGCATTGGTGTATGATTCGGCAGTCATGCAATTATTCTCTATTTGCATGGGTGTCGTGAAGTTAGCCACCTCTGTTTTTAGTAGCCCAAAGTCAGCTTTGGAGATGTTTTTCATGGTGGTTACCTATGCAGCGGGGTGGGGTGGGAGGGATGTGGATATCCAAGGTGAATAGTTTGTGGTCGGATCTAACCAAGGAGGAGTTGCTATTGGTGTAGAGCAGTGGTCACCCATGTTAGTACTGACCAGGTCAAGGATGTTGCTACCTCTAGTGGGGGTAAGAACGAGCTTGTCCAGGGCATTGGAATTAATGAATTGCAGGAAATGTTGGGCAAGTGTATTTGTACATGAGTAGTTTTCCCAGTTAATGGAGGTGTAGTTGAAGTCGGCCAGTATGAGAGTGTTAGGTTGGACCCTAATATTCTTCAGGGTGCTTAGGAACGTGTAATGTCAGTCTTGGGACATGGTTGAGGACCTATAGCAGGCTACAATGTGATGTGAATTGCTGTCTTACCCTAATGTTAGATGCACCTGAAGTATCTCTGATGTGTTATGTTGGGCCATCAGTCTGGAGGTGTGTGCATCCTTTGTGAATATGGAAACACCACTGCCTTTGGAGCTTCGGTCCAAGTTCTGGGGCCGAAAGGTGTGGAATGAGTTATAACCTGGTAGTGCAGGGGTGCTTTCTGCTGCCTTGAACCAGGTCTCTGTTACAGCACAAAAGTTGATGTTCTCCATTTTAAGGAGTGCTTCGAGCGAGTGCATTTTGAGATTTAGACTTCTAGCATTGAGCAGCATGACCCTCAGAATGCATTTGTTTTGTAGCTGTTATGGTGGTAATATAGTAATCCTTCTGCTACGACCTGAATCGCTGTCTTACCCAATGTTAGCTGCACCTGAAGTATCTCAGATGTTTATGTTGGGCTACTAGTCTGGAGGTGTGCGCATCCTTTATGAATATGGAAACATCACCGCCTTTGGAGCTTCAGTCCAAGTTCTGGGGCCGAAAGGTGTGGAATGAGTTATAGCCTGATAGTGCAGGGGTGCTTTCTGCTGCCTTGAACCAGGTCTCTGTTACAGCACAAATGTCGATGTTCTCCATTTTAAGGAGTGCTTTGAGCAAGTGCATTTTGAGATTTAGACTTCTATCGTTGAACAGCATGACCCTCAGATTGCATTTGTTTGTAGCTGTTACAGTGGTAGTTTGGTCTTTGGCACACTGCCTAAAAAGGCACTATAGGGGTGGCAAGAGCTTTGGCCAATATCCAGAAGCCCAGGGGTGACAGATGCAGGCCATCTCTGGCAAAGCATCGAGGTCTGGTAATCATGTTATCCCCGGCAGACAGATACTGGATCCCCTTAGAATGACACCAGAAACTTAGCCAGTTGTTGAAATCAATCATTTTCTGGTTGTACTGTGGTATCATTCTGGGTGATGTTAGGATGCCGCTCAGGGCTAGGGTCATACCCACTTGGGCTACACAATCTTGGAGTCCTCCATGTGTCTTTTCATGTAGTCCATGGTGGTACACCTCAAGTCATACACACCCACATGTACAATGGCAGAGTCATATTTGTACCTGTTGTTGAGGGACCTGAATGCGTGCATTATGTGGCGGCACCTGGCATTTGCCAGGCAGCTGACTGTTACTTTCTCCTTATTCAACCTAGTGAGTGGGACATCAGTGTGCCTCACTATCGAGTCACCTTTGACTAGTGTGTTGGGCATGCTGTTTTGCCTTAGAGGCTTTTATTGCATATATAACATATGTATTCCATTTACAGAGTTTCCCATTTAGAGATATTGCAATTGTATTGTAACTTACTGATTGCAGAACATTGTTTTTTTTATATTATGTAAAAAAGCTAATTGCTGCTGCTTCCATTTGAACCCACACACAACTACATTGATTTATACGGGTCTATATTATATAAGCAAACGCACTGAATTGCGAACACTATATAATCAACCTACAATCACCGAAAACCCAAAATGTCGAACACAGGGATCAGCGACCCCCCCTACTTAAATGTACCAACTCTGAGATTGCACCACTGTGGAGGAAATGGCAAAGTCCCGAAAACGGCCCAGTGATTAACAAAACAAAACAAATTAAAACAAAACATGCAATTACATCATCTAGAATACTTTTGTTACAGAATGAAAAATGTCACTAGTGATAAATACAGACTATGGTCTGTTCAGTTTGCAACCATTGGAACCAAGGGCAGAAGGTTTCAAATTTTAAGCATAGATTCAGCTTCTTTAGTCTTGGAAAGGGTGAAAGTCGAGTATTTGTATTCAACTGCAGCATGGTTGGTTACAAAATCATATTATTCTTTCTATAATTGTTTAAATATTTGTTTGAAAACTTTCCACCTAAATGTCATGGGTCTGGTAAATCTCGAATAACATTTATTTGTGTCTGAGTGAACAGAAAATTCCATTTCTTTTGCACAGTGTAAAGCACCAGGTTTCTGTTAATCATCAAGTGTAGCGGCCATGTTGACTCCTGGTCTCACTGGAAAAATCTGTAATCCATGTCTGTTTCTTTTTTTTTAATAAACAATTATTATTAAATTGCAATCCATCTCTGCTTTGAGAAGTGACCAGTAGAACTGAGAACCAACAAATAATATTCCAGAGGAGGTGCGGGAACCCAAAAGACCAGTTTATTGCAGTAAAAAATGCAGTGACTGCATCTCTGCTTTGATGTTAAATAACTAAGGTGCATTTACTTCTTTCCCAAGGTCAGAAAAAAGTTTGGCCAAGATGGTACAAATGGGCTGGTTAACATCTAAATATTCAGACTCCTACTGGCCTTGAGTTGATTTCCTGTATATAACATTATATTGCAGTAGTTTCATCTTGTAAATTTTGCAAGTTCTGGAGCTGTTTTTTTTTCAATCTATATTCTGTTGCTCAAGGTGGTCACGCTTTATCTGAAGAAACTGAAAAGCACCTACCATATGGGAATGTTTGAGTGCAAGATCCTGTATAGACCTTTCTTACAGTAAACAACATTGATGGTCTTTAAACTTTTTATCACCTCACTAAACCAGTAAATTAAGAAGACAGCCATGTTTAGTGAACCAAGATTTGCTAAAGTAGAGGCTACCCATTTGGGAGTATGGAGTATTTGTTTGAAGAAGAAGATGATACACTACATTACTGCCTATATAAAGTTATGGCTGTCTTGCAAACTTGAGTGACTGACATAGCAGACACTTTATCAGGTACTACATTATGAGAATCTAATTATTCCATATCTATAAATACCAATATTACTGTGACCTTAAGTACAGTATCTGAATTCTGAAAAGAAGGAAGTTCATCTCAGATGTTGTAAGTAGATGATGCAATAGATAACCATCCAGGGGACACTTCTGTAACTGGCTTCATTCCTGAAGAAATATCCAAATTCTGTATGTCTTTTGTAGCTTCTCCAACATTTACTGAGTTAAGCATCAGCTTCAGAAAGACTATGACTGGGATTCATGAATGCCTACATGTCACACTAAGAATTTTTGCCTGACAAGCAGTGATGAGAGAACTGTTGACAATTCATAAGTAGCTCTAAATGTCATGCCTGGCTACAAAATAAGGCTAGGTTGCAGAAAATGCTATTGCAGGAATAAGGAGACGAATCACATGCTAATGTAGCCAGTCATCATGGTGGAGTGATTCCCGGTACCTATAAAATGTGCACCTACACTTTGCGCTCACTTCAGTCCTAAATTCCAAGACTTGTTAAAATACAGCCATGAAGACACTTAGTAAATGGTAGGGGTTGCTATCATAAATCTCTATGAACAACAGGTTTTAATGCAAAATGCTGCTGATGCTGACAGAACTGGATCTGGAAAGCAGTGTTTAGACCATGTCTGACCTGCTATGGACTTCATGAGACATATATAATAGACTGTTTTGGAGTGGATATGGATATTATAGAGCAGTCAACACCTGCCACTCTCACCTGAGGCCCCATGGGAATAATGGAAAACCCGTCCAGTTGAAACGTCTGTGTAGCATTACATATAATAACTAGAGGCACTTTTGAGAGACCCATGGGGACACAGCTGGGGTGACACAAGCCTCAGCCTCAAGAATACTGGACCAATTTCTCAATACAATGTAATGGAGCAACACTGGGGGAGCACATCTGGTTTCCATGTACACCAGAGGAGAGAGATACCACCATGCAAACTCTCAATGCCATAGCACATTTCCATGAGGATCTGGGGGCCATAGGCTGCTTACATATTGAAACAAAAGCCTTACCTGGTGAACAGGGAAGGAAGAACATCAACAGAAAAGGCTTTCACTCTATCAACTGTCAGGTGGTTTGTAATTCAAAAAGGGATCATCTGTAATGTATGTGCAGGTAACCAGGGCAGCTTCCATAACTCTCACATACTGCACAGTTGTGACCTGTACATAAGGTTTTCTAGGGTTCTTCTGACAAGGACATTCTAGTGGGAAATGCAGATTATGGACTGGATCCTTGAATTATGACAACCATGAGAATCTTACACAACCCTTTTAAGCAAGGTTACAGTGAAGTACATGGTCAGAATTGAAATATCATAGAGTGTGTTTCTGGTCTATTCAAGTCATGTTTCTGATGTCAAGATACAACTGGAGGTTCCCTGCAGTATGACTCTGCCACCTCTGACAAAATACAACCAGTCTGTGCTATCTTACGTAGCGTTATTGTTAGGAAACAGTTGCAGCAAGGAGAACAAGGCAAAGGACCTAATTTCCCAGCACCACAGGGAGGGCCAGAACATAAAGATGAAGAGTGAAATGAAGAGTCAGCAGCTGGGGATGGTCACTGCGGACAGAGGCATGCTCAATATGCTATGGCCCCAGCTAAGAGGTAGAGAGTAGTGCACACTCTCACTACCTTAGCAAAAAGAGAAAAAAGAAGCTATGCACATCCAACAGTAATAGTGATGCATGCAAAATTATCAGCCTTTACTTACCCATGCACTGGTTTTATTCTGTGAGCATCAGACAGAGGTAATCCCAGAAATACAACTTTAGCAGCTGTCAGACACTTATTCCATGCCTAGAACAGATGAATACTTGCAGAGGTTGAGAGGGGCTAAGTATATAATTATTATTGTCTAACAGTTACTAGCAAGTACCCTTGACACCCACAACAAGGAGAGATTAGCCTTTGTTACTCTGCTTGGCATGTATTAATTTATTAAATACCATTTGAGATGAAACATGCCCCATGAACTTTCCTGAAGCTGGTTGATAACATCTTGCTTTGATAGATAATGTTGCTATCTGCAGTCAGTTGTACCAGCAAAATATTCAACATGTTTGGGAGGTACTAATCAGACTAAAAAGGCCAGGGTTTAAGATAGAAAAATGTCAGTTTGGAAAGACAGAATTATTCTGCCTTGTTCTTGGATTTGTAATGACAGTTCTGGCTAGAGCCTGTCAAGATGGGAACTATTAAAGAATTGTCTGTCCCACTATCAAAGAGCAGGTAAGGGCAATGCTTGGGACATTGAAGCACTATAGAAAAATTGTCCCATATCCAGCTCAGCTTTGCTACCTGTCTCACCTTACTCATGCGTGCTAAGGATATGCCACACATCAAAGGAACACTCAATATTCCGATGTTTGAAATCTTCTGCACCCAGCAAGCAGGGATTTCAATTAAAACAGCCCACATTAAACTTGTCAATGAAAAGTAGATTCAAAAGACCATATGACATCTTCTGGAATTATCATCATGACTGATTTTCATTTTGTTATATTTATTCGTGAGTGCTTTTCTTATTTTAAATTTTATTAGAGAGTTAGAGAAATGCTGAGTTAATTTGTGTGTATCTAGCTCACTGCTGTGTACTTTTATATACTTTGTTTTGTCCATGTATATATTGCTGCATGCTTTTGCTCCCATTTCACCTGGGTCATGACAGAAATGGTCAGACGTTTAGGACTAGTTCATTTACCTATCAAGGAAATAACGGTAAAACTGACTAAAATAAAATAAATCCTGGGTCCCTTTCCTCTGGATGTACTGCAAACTTAAACAGAAATGAATGAATCTGGAAGAAGTGTTAGTACGAACATTGTAAGAAAATGTGAAAGAGGCTGCATTATAAGGGACATATTGAGCTTGAATTAGTATAAACTTACCTGTGTTACTCTTCAGCTAAAATCTGAACTTGCAAGGTAGAATAGTCAGTTTTACTTACTCTTTAATTAGGGGTAAGAGAATGACCAGCTAGATTGTAGATTGTAGTGTTTTTCTGCAGTTAACTCTGTGTTTCACAGTCTTTATTCACATTTTCCTGTGTATGAGTACATAACTTATGTACGTTTAATCTCCCATGTGCTTTGCAGAATTTTAAGTAAAGAATTTCATCATTCAATTACAACTGCTTGTTGATTGGTTATTAAAGTGTAAAAGTATGTATATAAAGTCGATGACATATTTATATCTAACTGCTAGGATATGACCTTTTGGAGTGAGTCCACTTTGGTACAGATACCACCAGCTAATTCAATATGGATGGCTCATTTTGAGAGTCCAGTAATTATAAGCTGGGTGACAAACTGATCTGTCTGGTAGCAGTTGTGCTACCATAAGACCAAGAAGAAGGAGTTACATTGAAAGGTGTTATTAACTCACGTGTTAATTATTGTGAACTTCTTTGGTACAAAATAATATAAGGAACGATTGTATTACTTTTGGTAAGATAGCATTGCAAGTCTCTGACATGAGAAGGACAATAGCGGACTCCTCTGAAGCTTGTGGACATATCTGTGCTCTCCGATTAAACAGTACAACACCTTTTTGGGTGTGACAGGCATCGGTCATAGCCCAATTCATCAGTGGTCATTTACTATACACTCGAAAGACTGGGCACATTATAGATGAACTACCTGGGAAGGCAGAAACAAGAAAGAAGTAAACTAAAGTAAGGAAGAAAAAGCTGAAGGGGATGGAACAGAAAAGACAGTAACTGAGAGCATAGATAAAATTACTGTGAACATTAAGAAAAAGAAGGAAAGTAAAGAATATATACATTGCATGAAATTTGTTTGATTTGGCATATGTTGCTTATTTATGGCACCTTATAGTGCAACAAACACTATGCATTTCAAATTATATGACCAGATGTTTTTTCACCTTTGTGGGTGGTGTGAAATGTATCGGTAAATGTTGCTTATGACACGATTAGGATATCACCATATCAACTTGATGAGAATGGAGATTTTATTTGTATATAGAATACTCAAAAAATGGATTAAGACATGGAAGAAATGAGGTAAATATACATCTTAAAACTCTATGCCCTATTTACCAGTTAAGCAGTTTAATCGTGATACACAGCATATTCTGCAGATTGTGACTCAGGAACAGGAAAGACTGACATGAAATATCTGTGAACTAGCATGTTTGCATGACAGAGCTGAGCCAGACCCTGAATTACTCTTTAAATTATGAAGAATAAAAAAATAAGGCTCTTTCCTGTCTTTTCCCCTTATTATAGTGTATGTACAATTTGTTCTGTTAAAAGACTTGGTAATAGTATGCTAACTATTTTTGACCTCAGCCCTAACCTTTCAGGATACTTTTCTGTTAAATCCCTACCACATGTCTCGCCGTATTCATCGAAGACAAGGAAGACTCAAAGGGCCGTGACGCACCGAGATGGGTAGACTTTCAGAAGTACCTCCAAAAGATGCCGTTGCTACTTCAAATTACCGCAAAGAGTACCGCTGAGTAGGAAGGACAGAATGTATTCCACGGTGATTACCCTGTTATTAGTAGATCATTTGCTGTGGTGTGCTATCACACCACTGTGTCAGTACAAAGATCGGTGCCACATGTTTTGTTTATTTCTTGTGTGATCCTATTAAGCCTGGTTGTGCTTACAAATAGAAAACTAGAATCCATGCACTACTCCAGTAAATAAAATATAAATAAATACTGAACCGCAATCGAGTTTAGGGAATGCATGTTCAGGTTTCACCACTTCCTAGCAATCTAGATGCTTGTTTTAGATGCCACCAAGTTGTTACAAACATAATATTTAGGCATTTCGGATACAGAATAACTGTTTTATGCAACTATTACATCAAATATAGGAAATAATTTTGTCCTAAAATCTCATGACATTTGCCATTTTTACAATTTTTTGTCAGGACACAACTGTCCCAAGAGGAGCTGTCCCTCACAAAGTGGGACAGGTGGTAACCCTAGTAGATTATCTATTTCCGTAGGAAAATATTCAAAGTACATCTCTCTTGAGGAGTTGAATTTTGTGACTTAGAACAACTAAGAATTGCTGGATGCTACATTAGATGGGGTATATAATGAGAAACATTTTTTTAAATATTGTATACTGAAAAAATTGCCAGTGAAATATTTTCATGCACAGAATTATAACCAATGTAATAAACAGTCTTTAGAACTGTCATATGTATGTTTTCTGTGCATTAAAAAATGTAATGTAATCTTCATTCTCCAGAATAATCAAGTAATTCACTGTGAAATAGTAGCAGGTACACGGCGAGACGCGTGTTTAAAGGAACAGTACCCCTTTCTTAATTCCTTCTACTCAGTTTCATTATTGTTACAACAAATGCAAAGTATAATGCAAATGCATGTTCTCTATTTCAAAATGTGCATGGGATGCTGTTACGAAATGCATGTATACGACAAGGCCATAGTTCTGTTGAGAGATTTCCATGGTAACGGTGAGCTTGAGATCGCAGTGAAGAATTAGTTTATCCCAGAGACCTTGAAACTGATCTACAACATTGTTGTGTGCTTTTTGATAATGATTTATTCTTGCGTATTGAACAGGAAAGCATACTGAAGCATCTATCAGAACCAGAAAACTTGAGTTTTTCCGTACGCTGTTTGGTTCCCAGTCTCTTTTTCTCTTCTCTTCTCCTTCTCCTATGCTGTTTATGTGAGTGCTGTTGAACGGTTTAAAAGATATAATCAAGAGGTTGCAAAAATACACTAAAATCGCTATAAGGTAATGCATGGGGAGTCCTGTATACTACGTTTCCTTAGACAGTAACAAATTACATTTTTGGATTTTGATAGCAAACCTTAAAAGAAATGATGGCATGGTTAGGAGAGCTTTAACAACTTTCTCCATCACTTTCTGCTTGCAGACTGCATGACTATAAGGTACATTGCTTCTATTAAAAATAGCAAAAAAAAAGACAAGAAAAACAAGACAGAATATTTTAAGAATATTGAGATTTACTATTAGGGCTGAAGATTTATTTCACATTATTTTTAACTGAGGCCACTTGGAATGAAAATACAATTTTTATCTCCTAAAGAGTTTTCAGCTTCTTTTATTTGCTGTCATTGGAGACTGTTGAAACATTTTAGGAATTAAGCAAGCAATAATGCCCTCCAGGATGGTCACTGCTGGGGGAAATAATAGACTACCCAGGGGTGTTGTGAGACCCAATGCTGTAGGCAGGTCCATTATTTCCCTTATAATGCGTACCTGGAGGACAACATTATGCCTAGAAAATGGGCTGTCCGTTAAATAGTTTTTTTTTTTTTTGTTATTATTACTATATTATTTTTTATATATTTTTGATGTAAAATAGTTCCTCCTCCTAATGTTTCATAGTCACTGTTGGATATCTAATTGCTGTTGAAGAGCTTTCAATTATCCCTCCATCGACTGGGTAACATACATGAGCTCAAACATACTTGCCCAGAGTTTCCTGAACTTTGTCAATACAAATGCTCTGGAAGAGATAGTCTGTACCACCACAAGGGGATCTAATGTCCTTGACACTATACTCACCAACATGGGTGGTCACTACACTGCCCCTTGGGTGATGCCCACCCTGGCAAGGTTGGACCATAAATCAGTCTCATTCGAAGTAAGTATTGGATCCCACACCCCCAAAGGAGCAAAAAAACTAAAGTATTTCTCCAAAGCTAACTACAGCCTACTAAGTTGTTGTGTCTTTCGGCTTTTCCTGGTTGGGGTCGCAACAGCGGAACTCCTGTCTGCTAATGATTGGCAGTAGATTTTTACGTGCTGAGTTGCCAGCTCCGACGCACAACCTTCAACGAAGGTACGCCCATTCACACATGTCTCCACAGAGAAGCCACTTTAGCTGAGAATCGAACAGGACAACGTCTTACTGTGAGGCGACAATGCTACAGCAGCACCAACACCACAGTAATACAGCCTACTAAGTGATGATATAAAAAGTTTTAGAGAATGGACTTACTGTACATCAGCGGGATCCATACAGATCCCCGAACAGCAACATCACTGAAATAGATTCGTCCAGGCATACTTGCGCGAAAGTGCTTTTCACCGAAGAAGCACTTTTGCGTAAGTATGCCTGTTGCGGAGGTCATACTACAGTGCGAAAAAGGGGAAATTCCCTTTTCTCCACTGTAGTGTGACCTCGGAGTGAAAATATTAAAGTAGGGGGGGGGGTGGGTGTAAATTTAATGTTTTTTTTTTTTTGTAACACACTTTAACGAAAACGCTTTTTCAGTGAAAGCACTTTCGTTAAAGTGTGTTTGGTGATTGTGGATTCAGACTATTGAACTTTCATTCAATAGTCCCAGATCCACATCAGCACCCTGTTTGGAGACCAAGCATTCTCCAGCAGGGTATTAATGTACAAGTAATGCCCGGTGAAAAACGAGTCTGCCACTTCATGGCAGCATATCAAGCTGCTGTGGAGCTCGGACTGTGAGACAGAATGGCCGCCATTATTTTACGCTCGCTAAGCAGCACTTTTGCTGTTTAGTGAGTGTAAAATGAAATAAAAGTAAAAAGAAAAGTGTGCGTATGTGTTTGTGTGTTAAAGTGTATGCATGTATGAATGTGTAAGAGAGATCGGTTGAGCTACTATTTTAGGCTCGCTAAGCAGCACTTTTGCTGTTTAGCCAGTGTAAAATAAAATAAAAGTAAAATAGAAAAAAGTGTGTGTGTGTGTTAGTGTGTGAACGTGTATGCCTGTATGAGTATGAGAGAGAGATCCGTTAAGCTGCTATTTTACACTTGCTAAGCAGCACTTCTGCTGTTTAGCGAGTATAAAACAAAAGCATGCGCGTGTGTGTGTGCGAGTGTGTGCGTGTGTGTGTGTGTGTGTGTGTGTGTGTGTGTGTGTGTGTGTGTGTCGACTACTGGAAGCAGCAGCAGAGAAGAGGATGACAAACCTCTGCATCTTTCAGCTGAAAATATTCAGAGAAAGACTAAAATAAAGGGGAGCAAAGGTTCTAAAATAGAAACTTAATTATTACTCATAACATTACAAAGCTGCTAAAGTAAAATATTTAAGTTAGTGTGAATTTTCTGAAGGAAAAAGAGTCTGAAGCTCAAATGTATGCCATTATTCAGTCTCCAGTGACTGCCATCCAAACAATTTAGGAGTAAGAGGCCAAAAAAAATAAAGTAAATAACCTGGTTATTTTTTTAAATGTTATTTTTTGGCTGAAAAATGCTTCCTCCAACACCATTAACAAATACAAACATTAGGTGGCAGAACTATTTTGCATTTATATATATATATATATATATATATATATATATATATATATATATGGATCTAGGACGTTTGATCGAATGAACTGTGTTACTAAAAAACAAAAAAAAACTACATTAACATTTTAGTAGGGGGGGCTTTGCCCCCCTGCACCCCCACACCCTCCCTACTTTAATATTCTCCCCCTGAGACCGCACTACAGCAAGGAAAAGGGAATTTTCCCTTATCCACACAGTAGTACAGCCTCGGCAACAGGTATACTTACAAGAAAGTGCTTCTTCAGTGAAAAGCACTTTGGTGTAAGTATGCATGGTCTTTGGGTTTCAGACTTTTGATCATTTGATCAAAAGTCCTAGACCCATATATATATATATATATATATATATATATATATATATATATATATATGTGTGTGTGTGTGTGTGTGTGTGTATATATATCAGTAAGTAAAACAGAGCAATTTTACAGAGACCCCATTCTCTAAGCACAATATTGCCCTCCAGAGTATGTGTTAATGTGTAATTAACACCCTTCTAGGAATGTAGAGGCCCTCCGCCACCACTCATGGGTGGGCATTAATTACACATTAACACACCCCCTTTTGGGCATTATTGCTTGTTTATACCCCCTGAAATCACAGGCAATAATGACTCCTATGCAGAGATGTACACAAATGCCTTGCATAATCATCTTAGTAACTGTATTGACTCGGCTGTACCTGACCGGATTAAAACCAAGACCTCCAAAAAAAACAAGCCACCTTGGTGGACATCTAGTGTAACCAGATTGTATAACAAAAGAAAGAAAGAAACTGATGTCCATGAACAAGAGGCAACAGCCTCTGCAGAGGAAGAATTCCCTCCACAGACTGAAGAAGCAAATCGAAAGTCTTGTAAAGTCCTCTAAGGCTAATTATGAACCTAAAATAGCATCCCCAGCCAAGTGCAATTCTAAGAGATTCTTTAAATTTGTCCAAAATCTAAAAGGGAGTGCCCAGCTATGTGCTGAATTGGTAGTAGATGGCACCACTCACACTATACTGGAGGAAATTATCAACCTGCATGCTGACAGATTTGGTACAAACTTCACCCTCCTATCCCCACCAGCCATACACCAAAGCATACCTGACACCAGTTCTCTATCTAGTATCTCTAGTGATCAAGTCATATCTGTGCTCACTAAAGTCAGAAACACATCCTCAGTGGGACCAGATAACATCCCAGGTTGCTTACTAAGCAATCTAAAACAGGACCTAGCTGATAACTTGTTTTTCTCTTTAACCATACCCTGAGAACTGGCTTTACACTAGCAGAATGGAGAACAGCAACAGTAATCTCCGTGTGCAAACGGGGGCCATCAACCAACCCTGGGAACTATAGGCCCAAAGCCTAACCAGCTTCATCTGCAAGGCAATGGAAAAGATCATCATGGACCTTATCAACAAAGACACAGGCAACCTTTAAACTCTAGATCCAACCCAGTTTGACTTCATTAAGGGTAGATCATGCTTATTGAACCAGGCAGACTTCTTTAAAAAAAGTCAGCAAAGCCTTGGATAAAGGTAAGACAATGCATCCCGCCTATCTGGACCTAGCCAAAGCCTTTGGCACAATCTTCCATTCAGGTATCATTGAAAAACTCTCCCAGCTAGGACTATCTCTCAACTGTACAAATTTTCTTAGAATGTCCAGATTTTGGCCTCATATTTTTGGTCTGTTTTTCATAAAATTGTGGTTTTCTGGCAAATTAGGGGTAAATCATTGAAGATTGAAGTTAAAATATAATCACAGACATTTGAGTTTTAGACCATATCCTTTAGAAAATTCATGCTAATGCAAAACCTGTTATTCTATCAACTTTATAAGTTGGTAAGAGCAATATTTAAAAATTGTCCCTATTTTTTGGCCTCTGTCCCACTTTTATTTATGGCTTTGTCCAGATTTCTTGCTCTAAGAAGTTGAGATGTATGCAGATAGGTGTTAACCCTTACATCACTAGGTGGGTAGCTAATTGTCTCAACAACAGAACACATTGTCAAAGTTGGTGACTTGACCTCTACCAGTAGACCTGTCACCAGTGGCATACCCCAAGATCTGTATTGGGCCATTTACTATTTGGAATCTATTTCTTGGAAGTCCAGGCTAAAGTAGATAACCTTTGGCTTACTAAATTCGTTGATGATTGTAAACTAGGTGCAATCACTGAGTCCCCCAATGATGCTAACATATTACAGGAGGGGCTAACACAAACAAATGACTGGTGCCAAAGCCACAGTCTAAAAATAATTGCAAGAAAGTGCATTTGGCAAAGTGGAATTCCCCACTAATTACAATATTGACAGGACCCCTCTAAGTTCAGACGCAAAGGAGTGAGATCTGGGAAAAGAGGTCAACAGCAATTTGAACTTTGACCATTAGGTTTCCATGGTGGTAAGGAAAGCCTTTCACATTGCGTATCTCATAAGTACAGGCATCGCATCCAAGTCTAAGGATGTTATAACCCCACTTTACTCGACCCTAATCAGACAGTTAATAGAGTACAGTGCTTCCTTCTGCATGTATCTCATCAGACACCTGCAGCAACTGGAGAGACCACAGAGGTTTCTCACTAAGAAGATACAGGACTTCCAAACCATGACCTACAAGATAGACTAAAAGCCATGTCACTGTACTCTGTTTCATACAGGTTACTGAGAGACAACTTGTGCCTGGCCAACAGGGAAGTCTCTGACCCTGATCTGATGGAAATGTTGCACATGCGCAAATAAAATGGCACTAGAGTCACTCACTCTAGGGATCACAACCTTGCCAGTGACATTAACAGAATATACTGGAGAGACAGGTATGTCTTCCAGAGATAGCAGCTGCTCTGAAATAAACTTCCAATTCATGTGAAGCAGAGCTCCTCAATGACTCTATCAAGTGCAACCTGGACAAATGGATGGGTGACTGCAAATTCATCCAGGTGTGGCACCCATGTCCCTCATGGACAGGAGTAGTCAGTGCTGATCTGTAAAGTACTTCCATCTAACCAAGAACAATTGAGGCAACCCTGGATTAACATGGCTAGACTTATAACGGCTCTGGGGCCACTAGTGTAGCAACCTCCTATGAACCTATGGACCTAGGATATTTTTTACACTGAAAATGCACAAGTCTATGTACCTACACACATGCTCAGATTCACATCTACACAAACACACACACACACAAACACACACACACACACGCACACACACACTCACAGCCTCCTGTTCTTCTCTTTCACAGGCATTCAAACTGCATTTATTTTATATTTTCCCATGGTCGTTAAATGTGGCTTTTAAAATTGTCACGTCCTAGTAATTGTGCTGCAAGTAATTTGATGAGCTATTCATTTTAATTTGCTTTTTAGTTATTATTTTACAGAGAGTTTAGCAAGAGTAAACAAGATGGCTGCCGTTTCATTTTTTTTTTCTTTCTGTTTGTGCTTCTCAACAGCTTTATATACTGCTGTGCAGCAGTGGACTTGATACAGGTCTCTCCTGGTACATCAATACCTTGTTGGAGAACCTCAGCTCTCCAATAAGGTATTGCATTTGGGGTGCACCCATTTTCTAGATGGTAATAGATTGTGGCATAACAGAAGGCTGTGACTCTCAAAGTGGATTCATGTGAACTTTGAAGGAACTTTATAGGGCATACATGTCCATAATTATTTTCTTGTGGGAGAAGTCATAAATAACCTGTAAATAAACGTAGGCAAGTGGTTATAGAACTGCTTATTATTTATCTATGTATTTATTTTTTTATAAAGAAATCATTATCTTTATAAGATGTAGTTTCATTTCATTGACCAAACATCATACAGGTCACCATATACCTTACATAGGCTGCTTCATATGTTCTGTATGCAGTACACTCAGATGCTTGTTTAGTCCAATTGTCAAGTGTTTTGCATGATCTTACAATGGTAAGGTAGTGAAGGATTTATTACCTCTTAATTATGTTGTCCTCCAGTTTTCTTATGTAAAATCTTTCTTATACATATTTTGCATGTTTAATTTTAAGTATATTTGAAAGGGTATGTTTCTTTTCTATTGATCTAGTATCGTATTGTTTTGTTAATCTTGTACTGTAATAAGTATGTTTTGTTTTTATTAATCTTGATCTGTGTGGAGCTTTTCTCCCTGGACCTCTGCTGAAAATGGACAACTTTCCCAGTTGGACTCTCCCAGAAAACAAATGTAAAATAAATAAATACATTTCTTCCATTAAGTTTATATAATTCAAAGTAAAAAAAAAAAGTTTGCAATATTTTATATCATTTGTAAAGGTCATTCACAAAATGGGCCAGAATTCTTGCTACAGTTTGTGAAAAGACAATTTAATCCATATAGACAAAAGGAAGTTGATGGCAGATGTGCATCCATGACAGCAGAGGAAGTAAGAAAAATAAGGATATCAGAATGTCTGCAACATGCAAGGCGTCTCAATTTGTGCATACAGGCAACTGCAACACAGAACAGATTATCACTGTGTTACAGAAATGCAAACAAAATACTACCATGGGCTTCCAAACTCGATGAGTTTTGCAGCTTCTACCAAAACCACAGAAACCTCTAATTCTTCCAATTCATTTTTTTCCTTCTAGTTCTTCTAATATGGCTGTCACATATTAACTAGCAACAGTGTATTTTCAGCATCCTCACCTTGTGTTCCTCTATCAGTTTTGGCAGACATTCATTTTGCTTATCAACGCCATTTCAGTAAAAGTGCTTCTCTCCATTGCCCCTTATGCTGGCTCTTTTTGTATCTGTGCCATTCTTATCCTTAATCTTCTTCTTTACCGAGAATTGTTCCTCTCCTGTACCTGCAGACATCCTTAAGTACCTTTAGTTGTTGTAGAACTTCCCACTTAGTTTATCTAGCAAAGTGCACCAAATGTCCATGTTTTTACGTGGGGAAGACGGATAGATGTCTTAGAAATAGAATATATGACCATTGTTATAAAATAAAAAAACAGGACACAAATAATGCCTTATGGAGACATCTTAATGATAACAAACACTGTGATTCCTTCAATTTTGGTATATTAGAATGTATAAAATCAAATCCAAGAGGGGGAAGTATGAAGTATTAACTTGGAGAAAAGGAGACTAGGTGGCAGATCAAACTTAATGCCTCTGTTCATCCTGGACTAAATGAAACTATCTCTATTAAGCCTATATTGGAAAATAGTGGATAGTAGAGATAGTCCAGTGATCATACAATAGGCTCAGTCAAAGAAAGGATGATTTTTATTGTGGTACATACTTCATTGTTATATATTTTTTACTGTCATACATATAATTATGTGGCAGGCAAGTGTTTTTAACATAATGTCTATAAATATGGGAAGTTTTAACGGACATGACTTGTTTTTATATGAAAGGCAATTGACAAGGAAATTAAGCACTGAGCACTTTAAACTTTAATTACATTTTAAATGTTTTTACTTAATTGATGTAACTGATTGGTTTATGTTTGTATTCAAGTGAGTAGTGGCAATAAAGATTAGTTCTGAGGAAGTCTACATAGAGTAGATGAAAGCGCTTAACTCTTGTGAATGAAAACGGATTTCAGCTTTTTATTTTTTAATAAACGGATTTACTTGAAGTGGTTGGTGTTCAGTGCTGTCATACATCAGACTGTGAGCGGATTCTGGTGCTATTTTTGTTACCTTTAGTTGTTGTGTCATGCCTACCTACCCATTGCTTCTTCCTAATCATGCTTGAATTTGAATTTATGTTGTACAGCTCTTCACCTGTAACATTTTAATTAAAGGAGAAGGCTAAAAGCAATATTTGAAGCTTGAGCAGGGTTTTGCAGTATCATGCAGCAAGTGTCCTTGCTGACTGATATAACTTATGTTAGAAGAGAAGTTAAAATAGAGGCAAACAATTAAGTTATCCTTTGTTGACTGGATTAGTCTCACAAGGCAAGTAGCATTTTTTCCAAGGAGACCTGAAGTGATATTTAGACTTCTAGGGGGAATCTGGCCAGGGCATTTAGGAACAGGAACTTCCCTTACTTTTGTCAGTAGCTGCTATGGGGTCTTTTATATCTACCTGAACTACCACCAACTCAAGCAGAGGAGATTTTGATTTGACATCTCATCTGAAAGAGAACACATTCAGGAGTGCAGCACCCCCCTTATATTGCATTGTAGTGACAGCAGTCAATCAATCTGGTGTGGGAATAGAACCAACAGCCTTCCGCACCAAAGGCAGATGCACTACCTGTTGCTCTACTTACATGACATCTCCCTAGAAGTCATAGTTCAGTTTTCAGTAGGTATGATCTCTGGACACTGATAACTTCACCAAGGAAGAAAACAATCTTAAAATAGATTTGCATGTCTTTTGTGTCCTCTCCAGTAATATAAGGCACTGGCTTTCAACTGCATTAAGCACTGAGTGTTCATTAGCAATCTGCCTTTCAGTACATGCCGTAAAGTAGTGAGAGTGAAAAAAAAAAGATAGAGACAGCTCAACTCAGGATAATTTTGAAATGTGCAGACCTTATTAGAATGTACTGGGGAATTTGGATTACTGCCAGATTTAGATGTCCTGTGTTTTCTGATAATTCTGCAGTCTTGACTGGCAGTGAATCCGTAAAACTAATCTGCCTCAAGTGCCAGATTAAAACGAAGGCATTCGGTAGGGATTGTGTTAACAACCTTATGGCATTAAAAAGGAATTGAAAGTGAGTATATTCATTTCCTAGAAAATCCACTCCTTGAGCTTCAGCATGTGATTAAAGGGATATGTCAGTCAAGAATATCTTAGTTGTATTCACTGTTAGTGGAAATGCAGTGCCAAAAAATATGTTCGTATCTAAGACATCTTACTTGTTTTCCTGTGCTTTCAGTACAGCCATCAAAACTGATTAACTTCCATCAGCAATGAATGTTTTCTCTGAAACTATCTGAACATTAATAGATAGTCCTGTAGCCTATAAATGAGTTATAAGAGGAATGTATCTGTGCCTCACACAAGTTGCATGCTTAATGCTTGGAGAACTGCTATTGTCAACCTATTGCATGAGGATGGCCTTGCCACCAACAGAGGCAATTACAGACCTATTAGTATCAGCAGTCTTTTATATATATACATAAATATAAATATATATATATATATATATATATATATATATATATATATATATATATATATATATATATATATGGGTCCCCTTTATAATCCTGAAATACTGAAATCTTGAATTTCAGTATCCCGAGACCATAAAGGCGAAACTTCAAAATAGCAAAAGTGCATAAGCACGAATCTGAATATCTCGAATCCGCTCTTACGCATTTGCCATAGGTTCATAGGTTGGTACTAGGCTATCAGCCCTAGGGCCTATACAATCCTAGCCATAACAATTCCCTGGCTATTTCTTCCCACATTATTTACTTTCCTGGACCCCTGTCTAGCAGGGTGACTGACGTGATCCCTGGGGTGAATTTCCTTTCTCCCATCCAAACGTCAAGGTTCCTCTTGAAGAGGTCCAAAGAGGCACTCTGCTTGACATGTATGGGCAATCTATTCCAGAGTCTGGGGAGTCTCTGGGTCAGGAACCTAACCCTCCAGCATGTTTTGTTTATTGTGATGACAAGGTTTAGATCCCTGGAGCGTGTAGCTCTGAGGGATTGGGATTTCTTTAAGTGTAGCATGTCCAACAGCTCTGGGTTTGACATGGCCTTGTATGTTAAGCAGAGATCGCCTCTGAGTAGATGATATGCGACAGAGTATAGCTGGAGTTTTTTAAGGCGGTCAGCGTAGGGCATCTGCTTTAGGCCTGTGATTCATTTAGTGAGGTATTTATGAGGCCTTTCCAGTTGTTGCAGATGTCTTGAGAGGTACATACCAAATGGGGCGTTGTATTCTATAATGTGTCTAATGAGGGATGATTACAGTGGGCAATGACCTCCTTTTTTCTGGATGAAAAGCCCTTCGTGATGAGGTGTGCCACATAGAAGGATTTCTTGACTGTTGTGGCGATGTGGTTATCGAAGGTGAGACCACTGTCCACCTGTGTCCCTAAGTCTCTTATCACACTTTCTGTGTTTAGTGTACTGCCACCTATATGGTAATTCATGGATACATGTTTTTTCCCAAAGAGGATAACAATACATTTCTTGGCATTGAGCTTGAGCCCATGGCTCTGGCACCAAGCATCTGTTTCTGTAAGGCCCTTTTGTAGAGTATCCACATCATTTGACACGTTATATCAAGTGTTTGGCTGGGATGGTGTCCGGAATTTAAAGTGAGTGAGTGTATGTGAGTGTTTTTGTAAGTTGTACGTGTGGGTTAGTGTACAGAGGTGGAAGTATGAGTGTGAGTGATGGATGTGTTGGTGTTTGTGTATGTGTGATATGTGTGTGTGTGTGTGTGTGTGTGTGTGTGTGTGTGTGTGTGTGTGTGTGTGTGCGTGCATGCGTGTGTGTGTGTGTGTGTGTGTGTGTGTGTGTGTGTGTGTGTGAGACTGTAGAATGTCTGGGTGTGCGTTTTTTTTTTTCTGTTTGTGCTATCTCGGAGTTGGTATATGTAAGTAGGGGTGTGTGCGTGTGCAGCCCCCCACATGGTGGGGTGCAGGGGGGCTTGCCCCTCTGCTTATATGTAGTGTAGGGTTGTATAGTTTGTGTGGTGTGGGTAGAATGGTGTGTGTTGTGTGGCGTGTGGTGTATGTATGTTCGTGATTGTGTGTTTCGTGATTTTGGGTTTCGAGGTTGTGAGTCATTCACCTTTATAGTTTCAAGATACTGAAATTCGAGATTTCAGTATTTCAAGATTATAAAGGGGAACCATATATCTATCTATCTCTCTCTCTATATATATATGTATATATATATATATATATATATATATATATATATATATATATATATATGTATATATACATATGCCCTGGGATTCATGAAAGCTAAAACTCCATGCAGGAACAGTGTAGCAGCTCCTGCACAGAGTTCGGCCGCCAAGTGATTCAGCAAACAGCCGAGCCAACGTGTACGAGCCTGTCTACACTGTTCCTGCATGGAAGACTGTGCGGCATGCTAATCACCTCATTTGCTGGTGAAACCCATGCAAATGAGGTGAATTAGCGATTCAGGAAGTTGCCAGGTCTCCCTGCAGGAGCAGTGTCAGTGCAGAAATATGTTCAGTTACTAACTAAACACATTTCTGCAAAAAAGAAAACTGAGGCATGACAGCACGAATAAAAGCATGTATTCACATTTGTAGGCATGCCCACGGCCAAATATATGGACATTGGCATGAATAAATGTTTAATTTTAATATAAAATTAACTTTTTTTTTTTTTGTGGCCGATCTCGGATGTTTAAGCCTAGCACAGTGGCAGGCAAACACGATAGTGCCAAAAATAAAAAAAAATGTGAAAACCCAAATTTAAAGAAAATCTGCATTTTGTCATTATAGTCTATGGCATGCAGAATCAATACCAGGGACAGTAGTTGTCAAGGGGAAAGGCTCTGTGTCAGTGCAGTATTTATGGGCTAAGGCAGTGGGGTATGCAAATGAGAGGAAATTTACTGAATCACAAAATATTCTTAGTCCAAAATCTGCACCTAACCATGTAGGTGCTAGAACAGGATCCTGTAGGCAGGAGGAGCAACTAACATGAAAAGGGGGTGTGTTATGCTTGCTGTAAGCACACTGGAGCTCTGTTGGCTGGGTTTGTGCTTAGCTAAGCACAGCTAAGCAAGGGGGTTTGTCTGAGGATGTAATACCATGAAATGAAGATCGTGCTCATTTCCAGGGAGGGACATTTCTGCTAAAACGTGTTTAACTTAGCTAAACGGGTTTGTGTGGTGTGCACTGGGACTTAAGCAAAAAAACACAGGAAATGGCAGCACTGTGTATATGTAAGCAAGGGGGTGTGTCCGGGGCTGTATAGCCTTGTTTACCTTGCCTAAATGGGTTTGCGCAGCGTGCACCGGGATTTAAACCACAAAAATAAAAAATAAATACAGGAAAAGGCAAGTGGAACAAGAAAAAAAGGGAAATGGCAGAATAGAGGCACTCAGATATAAGTAAGAGAGCTGGCAGGTGGAATGTATCACTCAGCCAATCACACAGGCAGCATCTGCAGCACACCTCTATAAACTATGTATCATACTCAGCCAATCACACAGGCAGCATCTGCAGCACACTACTATAAACTATGTATTATAGTCAGCCAATCAAACAGGCAGCACCTGCAGCACACCACTATAAACTATGTATTATAGTCAGCCAATCACACAGGCAGCATCTGCAGCACACCACTATAAACTATGTATTATAGTCAGCCAATCACACAGGCAGCATCTGCAGCACACCACTATAAACTATGTGTCATACTCAGCCAATCACACAGGCAGAATCTGCAGCACACCACTATAAACTATGTATCATACTCAGCCAATCACACAGGCAGCATCTGCAGCACACCACTATAAACTATGTATTATAGTCAGCCAATCACACAGGCAGCATCTGCAGCACACCACTATAAACTATGTATCATACTCAGCCAATCACACAGGCAGCATCTGCAGCACACCACTATAAACTATGTATC
Organism: Protopterus annectens; assembly: GCF_019279795.1. Lineage (NCBI taxonomy): Eukaryota > Metazoa > Chordata > Ceratodontiformes > Protopteridae > Protopterus > Protopterus annectens. Next base: position 1,499,120,900 of record NC_056729.1, read on the forward strand.
ATACTCAGCCAATCACACAGGCAGCATCTGCAGCACACCACTATAAACTATGCAAACACCTTTCAGTCTGTTTTTTCCCCACAAACTCTACACCACCGGTGTACACAGATGGGGAAATTTTACCTGACAAAACTAACAAAATGTTAGGGGCTGCTGTTGCCCTCATACATCAGTATGTGAAAGAGGCTGAGGGTGGTGAAAAGGACAATGCTGACAACTGCCCCAGACTTATGAGGAGGAGGTGAAGAGTGTTCAGACCCAGGGTAACCTACCAGGGGCTATATGATATGGAGATAGTAGAGCACTACATGGTGGACAGGGACATACTGCATCAAATTGTGGATCTGTGCCGGCCTCGCCTCACATCCAGAACAAACAGAGGGGAACCCATCCCAGTGGATAACAAGGTATGTGTAGCTCTAAGAATACCAGCTACAGGTACTTTCCAAAGACCAACTGGGGATATCATGGGGGTCTCACAGGCATCTGCATCCAGGATACTCCACCAGTTCCTGGATGCCATACAGCCAGATGCCGAGGAGTACATTTAATTCCCCCTACCTGTGAGGAGAGGACCTGCAATATGCATCTCTTCCACCATATAGCAGACTACCCGGAGGTACTGGGTGCCATAGACTGCATGCACATCCACATCAAAGTACAACCTGGTGACCGGGGTAGGGTCTACATAAACTGCAGGGGGTTCCACTCTATCAGCTGCCAGGTCATGTGTGATGCCCAGGGCATTATCATGAATGTGTGTGCTGTCTGCCCTGGAAGCTATCACAACTCCCACATCTGGCATTCCTCACAGCTGTATCAGTGGTTTGTCAGGGGGGGACATCCCGTATGGCCAGTTAGAGGGGGATGCTGGCTACGCACTGGAGCTGCGGATGATGACACCCATCAGAAATGCTCACACACCCACACAAGAATGCCATAATGAGGCACACGCACAGACAGGATCATTATAGAGCATGTGTTTGGGATGCTCAAGTCACGGTTCCACTGCCTTGACATATCCAGTGGAGCCTTACAGTACTCTCCAGCCACATGTGCACACATGGTCATAGTATGTGCCATGCTACACAATATGATCCTGTGGAAACAGCTGCAGCAGGAATAAAATGGGGAAGGGCCACACAGCCCCCCACCATTTCTAAGGCCTCCACAGGCACAGAGGGACTCGGAGGAGCAACATCCTAAGCCTGCCCCTATAGGCAGACTGAGGCATGCCCAGTATGCCCTGGCCTTGGCAAAGAGGTAATGTATAGCACATATGCTGACATTGTAGGGCCCCAGGGACTGATCTCTCTCTGTCTGACTCACACACACAGTAAAATGGATGCCAAGCATCACACCACCTATACCTGACCATGTATAGGCAGTGTATTGTGTGCATCCGACATAATCAGCCCTCAAGCACCACCCTCACAACAGCTGCAGGCACAAGGTAAGCCAGTCTCTGTAACAAATTAAAATAATGAGGTGGACTTTTCTGATAGCATATCTATGGTATTGATCAAGCATGTAATGGAATGGTGTGGCTAACTGGGATAGCAGCAGACAACTGACAGATCTGTGGGACAGCAGGATGTGTGTCCCCAGTACTGCCATAGCCACACCATGCAGTACCACCCAAGTTGACAAATACCACTGCAGTATATGTGGTGAGCCAAATAACTGTGGGGGTCATAGGTCACATGCATGGATGTCAAAGTGGGAGTCCCATACCCACCACCAACCCCACACAGCAGATCAGCTGTAGACAACCATATAAAAATGCCTGGCAAAGGCCCCCACATGCCGACATCCATGAAATCCCCACCCACAGACTTTTACACAGTAATATCACAGCAGGTCTGGCAATGGTAGTATGGCTTTGAAAAGTAAGAAGTCTGAAACTACAAATGTCTATGCCAGGACAATCTAACCTGTGGTCGATACTGTAATGTCTGTAGTCTGAATGATAGGGCACACCACTATGCTACATGAGACCAAAATGTTAAGCAAATATCAGCACAGTGTATGCAGATGTATATTGTGCACAGCCATGTCACCCACCCCCATAGTCCCATAGAAATGCAGTAACATGTTCCTAGACTTAAGCAGCATCCAGCTGTCACCCAGAGTGATGGTGCAATAGTAACAGAAAGCAATTGTCAGTAACACCTCAGTCAACTTACTGGTGCCATCTCAGGGGTTTCTCCTGCCATCAGCCTGGGAACATATGATCATCAGAATACACTGCCCTGCTACAGGTGACCTGCATCTGTCACACCTGGCCTACAGCCCTCTGGCAAATGCCAATGCCTCACCCACAGTGCCCTTTATGGAGTGCCATGGGGTCCATAACACCAACATAATACAGTTCACAAAATGCAAAGAAAGGCCATTCTGACAACTGCTAGGAGCAAGCCTGCTAGCCTCAGGGAGGCAGACATTGGAACAAAGCCATGAATAATGGGGTGATGAAGCGCCAAAGAGAAGGACACCTGTGAAATTCTGCTCTAATAAAGTTATAAAGTTGATGGAATGATTTGTAATAGCATGAAATGTCTGATGGGTACGAAGTCTGAAACTGCAATGTCAACTGTCAGTAATATTTGACTTCAACCCTGAGTGACTTGCAAAACACTTTTGCTGGAAAACCATACTAGTTTGGGTAACCAACAAGATATATGAGTCATGGATGTGGACATTCTGTGATACTTTGTACAGTCGACAGGCAGGGCTAGGAGTTTAAACATAGGAATGCACTCACTGCAGGCAGGGCTAGGAGTTTAAACATGGGAATGCACTCACTGCAGGCAGGCCTAACCCTGGAAGTTGGTGAAATGTCTGCACCCACAGAACACTGGGCCACAGACATGGGGAGTAACACACCCCTCCCTGATCACTCATCCTATGCAACATCCTGACCCCAACATGTGGCCATCCAAGCAAAATGAGGTGGGCCATACATATATGTGTGACAAGCACACACCTCCAGGCTGGTCAAACAGTCTGTCACACACACAAGAGCCTCCAAGTGCAGTCAACCATTGAGGAGAGCCAAATGCAAAATACTGGTAGCTAGAGGCAAACATATCTGCCCAGGACACCCCCCCCAACACATATCCTATCCCCTACAAATCTATCTGGAGTCTGCCTGTCACTGATCCTGTCTGACTTGTATTACCCAACTGTGGACTGGAAATCAGACCAGGCCAGAACAGAAATACACAGAGATTCCACCATTGTAATATATTGCCATGGTGTTGGACCATTTCCACAGCACCAGCAGTCAACTGCTTGTAGACACACCCCTCAACAGGCTGCATAGTGCAGGAATGCATAGCATTTGCCCCATAAACCCTGTGTGTGCATCATCCATCCATCCTGTATTCCTCTGGTAAATCACTGTGATGATCTGAAATGGTACATGACAGTGTCAAATGGCATATATGACAGATGCCTGCTTAAACCAGCCCTGTAACCCTAGCAACCCATAGATTACTGAGATAAATTGTCAGAATCATTGTATGGCCCATTGTCCCCACATTCTGATAGGCTATTTCCAGATGTCCTGCACCAACAGGTTGAGAGGTATGGCTGTAGCACAAAAGAAACTGGACTGAAGTACAACAATTCCTGGAATGGAGTTCCACATGTACTATAGAAGGACACACTGGGCATGCTCATACACTTAGAGAAATGTCAGTAGGATCTAGGAATGAACAGGCCTTCCTCACCCAGTGCAGTTTCCATTGCCCCACCTTAGCAGTCCTGAAGATGGCTGTCACCATATAAGTCACTTTTGTCAGACCTAGCCCCATAAACTCTGTGGCATGTGCGATAACTGCATAGCGCTGTAGTACACATAACTAGTTAGATAGGAGTTCTAATCTCAGTCCTTTCCTTTGTACAATACTTATAAAGTAGTACAGAATTTTTTAGGTTTTCTGTCAATAATTCCATAACTGAAATAGATTTATTTAGACGTGAGACTGAAAAAGAATGAGGAGGGTAATATTGAGACCAGTATTTTTAGGAAGGAATGTTGGCATAATAGGCTATTATCCTTTGATAGTATGCATCCTAGGCATACCTTCGACAATATTGTGAAGGGTCAAGTCAGCAGGATCTCTCGACTATGTAATAAAGAAGAGAGATTTGAACAAGAAGTAGGGTATCTGCATAATAATTTAAAGGAAAGAGGGTAAAAACAACGGCAATTAAATAATTTAATACAAGAGACCAAGTGTAGAAGGCAGAATATGGCCAAACCTTGGCATACAATGGGTTCTGATAGAAAAGAGAAAGGAGGTGGTCGAGACACCGAATTTGGTTGTATGCTTCTGATGTATAGCAGTGATGTGGGAGGCATTTGTGATATCATTAGACAGAATTGGAAAGTGTTACACACACTGATTCCAAAATAGCTGATATTGTTGGTGCACAACCTAAATTTACTTTTAGAAGGAACAAAAATTTGAAAGATATGCTATGTCATGAACCAAGCAGCAATACACATAAATCTACTTCAATAAAATGAGTAGGCACTTTTCCTTGTCATAGGTGCAAAGCATGCAGCTATATCTCACAAGACAATTTGTTTGTACATCCTAGAACAGCGCAGGTGTATAGTTTGAATAAATATGCTGACTGTAGAACTAGCAATGTCATCTATTTAGCTATGTGTCAAGGATGCAATTCATATTATGTAGGAAAGACCAATTGCATTCTGAAAAGTAGAATATTTAAACATGTTTCAGATATTAAACATAAGAATGTACACAATGAACTTGCTCAGCATATAGAATTGAATGCTGGGCATTCTTTTTTGTTTATGGTGTTACAGATTATTTATAAACATGATAGAGGTGGTGATATAACAAATGAGACTGACTGCAATGAAATTTAATGGATAATAAAGCTTGGGGTGGATAGACACCCCGGTTTAAATGCTGCTATCACTTTAAAGCTTATACTAAGGAAAAGGAGGGTAAAATATTAGCATATGATTGGTGACAAGGTTTAAATTTTGTACCTTACTGGTTATGTATTATCTGAAGAAGGGCATGTTTGCTTGAAAGCGCTTATGATGCACTTTTACCTGATTTTATTGTTTTAATAAATAGTATTTCATTCAGTCTCAGCTTGGTGTTTCCTGACATATTTCTGTTTTATTTGCATTTGACTTTTGTTGGCAGTGAGAATTTGGTGCAAGGCAGCAATTATTTGACTTGCTAATCTCAGTCCTGGCAAATATAAAAGTGTGTGTGTGTGAGTGTGTGTGTGTGTGTGTGTGTGTGTGTGTGTGTGTGTGTGTGTGTGTGTGTGTGTGTGTGTGTGTGTGTGTTCATAACTAAAAGATTTTGGGTCCATTCAAACCCAGTACACATCCTCCTTTCCTTACTTTAGCAGTCCTGCAGATGTCAGTCATCTTAGAAGTGCCTTCCATCAGACTTCAGCCTCATAAGCTCTGTGGTGCTTGCAATAACTACATACCATGATAGTACAAATAACTAGTTAAGTAGGAGTTCTAATCTCAGTCCTGGAAATTGTCAAAGAGTGTGTGTGTGACAATTGTGTGTGCAAGACTGAGGGAGTTGTGTGTTTGTTTATAGGTGAAACAGTTTTATGCCATTCCCACCCACGACACTTCATAGTACCCCACCTTATCAGTCCAGATAATGTCAGTCCCTTATCAGCAACCTTGACCAGCTGTCAGCCTCTTAGCTCAGTAGTGTGTGTGATAAATGCTTAACACTATAGTACAAATAACTAGTTTGGCAGGGGTTCTACTCTTGTATCTGGCAAATGTGTGTGTGGGTATGTATGTTTGTAAGTAGACGTGCTTTGATATGTTTCCCACCCACTGCCCTACTTTATCAGTCCTACTGATGTCATTCCCCATATCAGCACCTTTGACCAACTTTCAGTTTAGTAAGCTCTGTAGTGCCTGTGGTAACTGCGTAGCCACTATGGAACAAATCACTAGGTAGGTAGGGGTTCTACTCTCACATCTGGCAAGTGTGTCTATTTGTAAGACAATGTATTTTGTTAAGTTAAACACCCACTGCACTACTTTATCAGTCCTGCTGATGTCATTCCCTTTATAGGTTCACAAGTGTGTAGTAAGTAATGGCCGAGGAACCTTAACAAGCCTAGCACATAGAAGGGCCCTGCCCTCGTGCCAGCCGATGTTACATCCCAGTGCCTGTATCAAGTATAGCCACTACAGTGACCCTTGGGTTGAAATGTCTATTACCCATCCACACATCAATATTTCTCTGGAACAGGGTCAGCTAGGTGCTCTGCATGACATGTATGGGAAGTGTATTCCAGGGCATGTGCACGAGAGGGACCTATCCCACCAGCATGTTGTGGTGACTGTGGTACTGAGGTAGAGGTCTCTACAGTGTGTGGTGTGGATGGATTTATATGTAGCATTTCTAAACCAGCTGGGTCAGACATGGCTTTGTAAGTCAAGCACAGATAGTTGCTAAGTAGGTGATATGACACAGAGAATAGGTTGGGTCTTCTGAGTCTATCTGTGTATGATGTGTTTAAAGCCTATGAACCCCTTTGTGAGGTGTTTCTGTGGCTTATCCAGCTGTAGCAGGTGTCTAGTGAGGTACATGGCAAATGGGTCATAATACTTGGGGAGTGGCCTAATGAGGGAATCATTACCTCTGTCTTCCTGCATGCATAACTCTTGGTAATGCAATGTACCATATAGAAGGACTTCCTGACCACAGTGGAAATGTGTTGCTTGAAGGAGAAGTTGCTGTCAGCCTGTGTCTCCAGATCTCCTATAATGCATACGGTGTTCATTGGGCTCCCACTGATGTGGAACTTACTGGGAACTGAGTGTTTTACCAAAGGGGATGATGATGCATTTTGTGGTGTTAAGCTTCTGGCCATGGTTTCCACACCACTCATTGGTCTCAGTGAGGCCTTTCTGTAGGATGTCTGCTTCACTTGTGGAGTTTATGATAGCTCCCAGCTTGCAGTCCTCTGTGAACTTGGTCAGCCAGAGTTCATCTGTGTTGGGCTGGACTCCTGAGAAGTAGATGCTGGACAGGACACTGTCCAGTACTGATCCCTGTGGGACCCTACTTGTGACTACTTGCCAGTCTGACTTGGAGTCTGCCACTGTCACACTGTGTGTTCTGTGAACCAATTTGCAAATCAACAGCTGATATAGGGGTTGATGCCCAGTTTGTTGGCTTACCAATAATCCCTGACTGATGAATGGTATCAGAAGCCTTATCCAGATTGAGCTATGCTGTATGCAGTGCCTTACTGTCATACACAGTCCTGGTGACTCACTCAAAGATGTCAACCAGGTTGAGCAGGCATGATCTGCCATTCACAAAGCCAAACTGTGTGGGGTCCAGAGTTAGGAGATCACCCATATCTTGGTCAATCAGGTCACTGATGATGCGCCCATACCCATGCATAGTAGATGTGTCAGGCTAAGGGCCCAATAATCCCCAGGGTCTGTAGATGCTACCCTTTTATGGAGAGGAATGACTGTAGCAGTGTGCCATTTGGAAGGACAAAACCTGAGATGAGGCTGTGACTGACCAGGTCACCCAGATGTGGTGCCAGGTCTCCTTGTATGTCATGTAGGACACATCCACGGATATGTTGGGGTCCCATGGAAGATGTATCCTTGCCTATAGATAATGCAGGTCTAACCTGGCCTGCAGTAATGCTGGGTTCCAGACATTCATCTTCCATTGTGATTCTCCCCTTGGGGGGGAGGGGTAAAGCTGGCATTGAATGTGTTGGCAAGACTGTCGCCAGTATCTGTTGTGTCAGGATAGGAATCAGCATTGTGCAGTAACACACAGCACTTGTGGTTATTGCTGTGGAGGTTGTTGATATAACTATCAATGGCATTTGTAATTGTTGGTGTCTGCTGCAAATCTGCCTTCACAGCTGCCTGTAGGGGATTTCATGAGAGATCCCAAGTTGTGTTTGAGGCTAATAAGGAGGTTCATCAGTCTTGGGACACCACCATTTTCTGCAACAGTGTCCTCCTTCTCTTGTACACTTTACTAAAGGCAGGAGACCATCACAATGGCTTCCAGTGTTTGGAGGACAGTGTCTGTGTTCTCTTGGCTATGACTAGTACCATGCATCCATGTACATGTTTGCACAGTGCATATGTGTATGATGCGACAGTCATGCAGCTATTTCCCATTGGCATGGGTGCAGTGAAGTCATCCAACCCTGTTTTTATGACTGCAATGTCAGCATTGGAGAGGTTTGGAAAGTGGTTACCTTTGTGGGGAGTGTGGATGAGATGTTGAGCTCCATGTTGATTACATCATGTTTGGATCTGACCAGGTAGGGATTGACAACTGTGGTTGAGCAACAGTCCCATATGTAAGTAAGCAATACAGGTCAAGGTTATTGCATCCTCTACATGCGGTCAGAATGAGCTAGTCCAGGTCATTGGGCCTGATGAATTCCATGAAGCATTGGGCCAGTGTACTGGTGTTTCACTACTTTCCCCAGGTGATAGAGGGGTAGTTGAAGTCTCCTACTATGTCAGTATTGGGTTGGGCCTTCATAGATGCCAGGGTGTTGAGGAATTTGCATCAGTCTAGGGACATAGCTGGGGACTGATAGAAGGATATGGTGTGGATTGCACTATTCCTCAAAGTCAGTTTTACAAGAAGTACCTCCGATGCATTATGCCTGGATACTAGTCTGGAGCTGTGCATATCCATTATGGATATGGAGACAAGACCACCTGTGGAGGTGTGGTCCATGTTTTGGCACTGACAGCTGTGGAATGCATCATAGCCTGTTAGTGCAATGCTGCTGTCTGCTGCTGTGAGCCACCTCTCCATTACAGCACAAATGTCAATGCCCTCCACTCTGAGGAGTGCTTTGAGTGACTCATCTTGACAGTTGTCTACTGATTAGCAGCATGACCCTCAAACAGCATACATGTCTAGCTGTTATGGTGGTAATTTGATTTGGAACACTGGCTAATAAGCCACTATAGGGGTGGCAAGACACTTACCCTGTACCTGGAAACCCAGGGCTGACAGATTTAGGACATCTCTGGCAAGGCATTGAGGTCGGTCAGTCATGTTATCCCAAGCAGAGAGATACTGGCTCCCCTGAGAATGACACACTACATGTAAGTCAATGTTGCAGTCAATTATCTGTTGATAGTACTGCAGCATTATTCTGGGTGATGGCAGTGTACTGCTCAATGTTACTGTCACACCTGCCTAGACCACATAATCTGAGAGTCCAACCATGTCTCTTGTCATGTAGCCCAGGGAGGTATGTCTCAGGCCATTCACACCCACATGCATGATGACAGAGTGATATTTGTAGCTGTTGTGGAGTGGCCTGACTGGGTGTGTCATGTATTGGATGCTGGCACATGATAGACCATTGGCTGTTACCTCCTCCATAATCAACATAGTGAGTGGGACATCTGTGTGCCACAGTAATGAGTCACCCATGATCACTGTATTGTGCAAGGTGGTCAGCCTTAGGAGCTTAGGTTGAGAGCACACTGTGCAGGTGACATATGTGTCCTTTGGCATGTGCTATGTCATGGTGTCTGAGTGGGTGTCTGTCTTGCTGGTCTGTGCTGTTTGTGTAAATGTCCATTGAGTGCCTCTGTGAAGGTGGGTGTGTGGCTTTTCAGTGTATGTCAGGGCTGTCATAGTGTGTGTTGGGTGAGCTATGTGGTCCACATGGTGTGATGCAGGTGTTGATCTCATCCTCTTGACCAGCTTGTCCAGTCTTTGCTGGAGAGTGCATATTTCCACATTTGGTGATGTAGGGATAACTCTCACTGGTCTGAGTGTTTGGAGTTTAGAGAAGAGGGTTGTCTGTGTACATGAGGCAGTTGCAACCGTACCAAAGAATGGACAAGTGCACCAGGTTAATCGGAGAAAGCACAGAAAATTCCACTTTAATCATGCCAGGAGTGGTGGTCATAAGTAGTAAGTACTGGGGCTAATTCCATGATGAACGAGTGCTGCTGATGGCTCCCAGGTGTTGATATAATAACCTGTTGAAGTGTAAAGCTATAATGCTATTTGAAGTGCAAGACAGAAAGAACTAGCAAGATGTATGGCAGAAACTGAAGGCAGACTTCCTGCCACCTGTAATACTTTACCTCAGCTGTGCAGTTATCAGCACCTTTGACCAGCTGTAACTCCAGTAAGCTCTGTAGTGCATGCAGTAACTGTGTAACACTATAGTAGACATAACTAGATATGCAGGAGTTCTCATCCCAATACTGGCAACTGTGTGTGTGTGTGCGTGTGTGCGTGTGTGTGTGTGTGTGTGTGTGTGTGTGTGTGTGTGTGTGTGTGTGTGTGTGAGAGAGAGAGAGAGAGAGAGAGAGAATCATGTACTGTGTGGGTTATACCATTTGTGATTTGTGTACCACCCTTTACACTTCCCCTCTCTCCAATTTAGAAGTCCTGTTGTCATTTACCTTAGAAGTACCTTTGGATGAGGTGAAATTGTATAAGCTGTGTGGCGCATCTGACAACTGCCTTACACTATAGTAGACATAACTAGATAGGCAGGAGTTCTCATCCCAGTACTGACAACTGTGTGTGTGTGTGTGTGTGTGTGTGTGTGTGTGTGTGTGTGTGTGTGTGTGTGTGTGTGTGTGTGTGTGTATATATCATACATGTCAGGTGACCACCTCCTGATGCCATTACTTTATATAGTATGGTAATGGCATCTGCTTCACATGCAGCATGTGAAACCATTGTATAGGCCATATCAGTCCTCTGTATAGATGTGTCTGAAACATCCAGATGTTTGGAACCTATTAGTGCTCTGTCTGCCTTAACAAAGCCCCTGTATATGATATAGTTGGCAAATAGGCCACAGTGAGTGTATTGACACATATGGCATCATCTGGTATCATACCTGACTGAAACAGCATTCTGATACAACGTCTGCTATCCTCACACTTGTCCATGCTTGCAGGTGCAATACATGAGTCCTTATGCTTGGCTTTACAAGTGTATTGTTTATGTCATGGGTCACATTAAAGGTTGGGAAAGGTGTGGACTGACATATTGGGTCTCAATCAGTATATATCAGAAACAAATGGTACCTTAGGTGTGTATATACATTTTATATCCGCTGTATAACAGTAATGTTTCACACATGTCCCTACCTTAGTTTGTTTGTCCAACACATTTTACTGGTGTTTGTCCAGACATCTTGCACTGACAGGTTGTGAGGTATGTTACAGGAATGTTGCATTCTCTTCAGATAGGCCTCTGTGGTGACCACTGTGATGCAATACAATTAACCTCACTACATGTGAACATGCAAATAAAGCAATATGGCTATGAGTCATAGTTATGTGCATGGTAACTTGCATGCCCTCTACATGCCTGGGGTATTGCCAAAGCACAACTGAATGATTCCATAACCACAAGCTTCAGGCTGCTATCCCATATGCAGACCAGAGTGATCTGTGTAGTTGTGGGAGAGAGGTATTGTCAGCAGACTCACGTGTGCCCTTGGAAAAGGATGGATGCAGCATGTCTGCATATTTACAGTACAACACCCAGTGCTACACAATTTTCTGTCCTTCACCATAGATTTGCACTTCTTTGCATTAGAAATCCCCATCTACAACTGCAGTCTGGCCTGGCACATGCATACAGATACAAGTATGTCTCATACTACTAGTCTACTAATCCCCACTGGTATCTTACCTGCATGCCTCTTGCTCATTGCGTATGTGCCACCCACCTCATGCAAGTGGGGCTTTGTACCCTGGTGTGTTACTGTGATGGGTGGCCCAAGCTTGGCAAGGAGCTCCTCATTTGGTGTCATTGAGGGCTGCATGGCTGGGCTCCCACCTGTGGTTGTGGGGTCCCTGGCCACGGCAGCAGCCGTTTGCCAGTCATGGTTATGAGGTTGGTGGCATGATGCCACACCTGCTCATATGTATGTGTGTGCAGGCCCACCTAATTTACCGTATGGAGAGGGTCATCCCACAGGGTGGTCCTCTCCCACAGATGTTGCTGGCTTCAGCCAACAGTACTGTGTTGTCCTGTATTATGGCTTCAATTATCAGGTTGCATTCCACTGGTGAAAAGGTCTCCCGCTGGTGATGTGACATTGCACCTGGTAGACACTAACAGGAAAACACATCACAGGACCCCATACATTTGGCAACAGTATCTCCAGTACCTGCACATGTACCTTGAATTCCAGTAGCCAACACTCACAATCATACCAATAGCCACCACTCACAACCACAGCATACCCCTGTAATCTATCAGCACAGTATCAGCTTGCATTGCACTCCTGGTCCTGATGAGTCATATTGCCCACAATGAGGGCAAGTTATTTGCATAATCCGTCATTTGTCATTCAGGTCTGTGTAAATGGATGACATTAGCCATCTTCCATGCAGATGATATGTGGATGGTGCTGGGACTTGGTGTGACAACAGTGTGCAATGCAGCTGGGAGCACATGCCGGAGTTCATGTAGGATGCAGACAGGGAAGATATGATGTCCCATGGATACTTGCATTTGTTGCCTTTCAGTAGGCAATATGTACCTGCTCACTGGTGATGAGGGGTGTGGGTGTAGTACATATCCACCTATAGTGATGCTAAGCCAGCGGGGATGTTTGCTCTATCCCTATCTGCATCAGTTTGCCTGTAGCTATGTTGTGTGTGTATGTGATCTGACTGGCCACCATTACAGGTTGGGTTGGTATGTTGCCTCTACGATTGCAGACATATGGGAAGATGGCCTTGTGATTGTCCCTGGTGGATGTCTCCAATTTGTACTCATAGGTGGCCATACAGTAATCCACCTGTGACCTTATATGCTTGTTCAGACAATGGCTGACTTGATGCCAGGTTAGTTCCTGCCCCTACTTTCCCCATACAGCCACTATAGGGACCAAGTCTGTGGTTTGTGTAATGCTGCTGTCCAGCAAAGGGATTACTCATCATTGGTGGAGGCAGGTATAACAAGTAAGGTATTGCTGAGTCCATACAGCCATGTATGTGGTCAATGAGTTGTTTGTAGTGGGCATGGCCACAAAGTCATAACACAGTTGGACACCTCTCTAATTTAGTCATGATAATCATGCTTACTGTACTAACCATGTCTGTGTCAGGGCAATAAAACAACCAGCATCTTTAGAAATGTCATTCTTTTGGGTGCACAGTAACTAAGATTACACACATGTACAACATGTACAGCTGTTTTAATTGACATTTTGCATCCCATGTCTGTTTTCATGAGATGGACACATACACCTACTCATACTGACATGTGCCTAGATAATACCTCACATACATGTCTGTTCTATGTCAGTAGGGCACACTAAATTCACACTCTTGCTGCGGTGTCATCCCTCTCAACCTGTTACAGCAGGACATCTGTAGGATGCCATGCTTACATGGGTGCAATGGGACAAAATCAGTGACAGTGTCTCAGTATTGCTGTAACATAGTTGAGTCATTCAATAGCACAGTAGCCTTTGCACTGACAGGCATCCCTTGGAGGATGTCCAACAGTCATAGGGCAGAAAGAGTGGGGAAAGCCTAAGAGGATGGCATTGAGAGTAAAAATTGATAATGTTGGCAGTATGAGTGGTGTAGGGACCAGGCTAGCTGATATGATGGCCAGGGGTGGTTGATATGTTGTTTGTGTGCAAGAGACCACATGGAAGGGGATCATTGCTGGGTGTATGGTAGGCAGGTCACAATTGTTCTATCAAGGTGTGGACTGGAGTTGGAAGGGGAAACAGTATGCCAAGAGTGTTTTTGGAGGATGAAATAAGTGTCTGATAGAGTGATGTTTCTGAAGTTGTAAACTGATGGTGTAATGATGACTGTTTTTATTGCATATGCTATGCACGTTGGTTGCGCAGTGGATGAGAAAGAGAAATGTGATGGCAGTTGGATGACATGGTGATGACTTTACCCAAGGGTGACAGACTGGTCATTGCATCAGATGGCAATGGGCATGTTGGTGAAGGGAACAGAGGGGATGGGGAATTGATGGGTATGTATAGTTTTAAAAGGAGTGGAGATGGTGAGATGGTAGTGGATTTTGAAAAAGGACATGGCTGTGGTGAATATGCACTATAACATGAGGGAGGAGCATAGGGTGACATTCAAGAGTGGAGTAAGATGCATACAGGTGGAATATAGTCAACGTAAGAGGGCCAGTTTGAAGGAGATTGGAGAGTGTAAAGTGGTGACAAGTGAAAGTGTATTTAGGCAGCAGAGAATGTCGGCATGTGAGATGATGTTGATCAAGATGAGGAGGAGTGTGGGGGCAGCACCAAGGATCAAATGGTGAGAAATGGAAAAGGGTGATTGTGAGGTGGAGTTTAGGGAAGAGTTGTGACAGGCACTGGGTGGCAGTGACAATCTAACAAATATCTGGTTAAGTACAGGAGAGCTGGTAAGGGAGACAGCTAGACGAGTGCTTGGGGTGACATGTGGATGGAGGAAGCAGTACAAGGACACCTGTTGGTGGATTGAAGGAGTACTAGACAGTATACAGAGACAGAAGTTGGGAAGAAGGAGTGGGATTGTCACAGAGATGGGGAAAGTAGGCAGGAGTATGAGGAAATTATGTGCATGGCAAAGAGAGAGGTGGTAAAGGCTGTGGATGGGCATATGAAGAGTTCTATGACAGGCTGGACACTAAGGAGGGATGAAAGGAATTGTATGATTGGCTGGACAGATGCACTGAGCTAGGAAAGATGTGCAGCAGATAAGGGTGATAAAGGATGATGAGGTATATGTACTCACAAGCGAGGAGAGTGTATTGAGCACATGGACAGTGCACTTTGGGAGGCTGATGAGTGAGGAGAATGAGACAGAGAAGGTTGGATGATGGGGATAGCTATGGAGAGGATGAATACTGGCAAGCCTGTTGGTCCACATTACACACCTGTGGAGGCATGGGTTTCTTTAGGGGAAATGGCAGTGGTGTGTTAGCGAGACTGTTTACTGATATCTTGGGAAGTGTGAGGTTGCATGAGGAGTGGAGAGGAAGTGCTTGAGTACAGTGTTAAGAATGAGGTGATGTGCAGAGCTGTGATAACTACAAAGGGATAACATTGACCAGTCACATCATGAAGTTATGGGTAAGAGTAGTGGAAGCTAGGTTACACAGGGAGGTGAGTAGTACTGGTCAGCAGTATGGTGTCATGTGTGGAAAGGGCACTACCAATGTGATGTTTGCTTTGAGACTGTTACTGGTGGAATACAGGGAAGGTCAGGAGTTGCTCTGTGTCTCTCTGGACTTACAGAAAGCATATGATAAGATGCCTAGACAAGAGTTGTGGTATTGTATGATGAAGTCATGAGTGGAAGAGATATATGTAAGAGTAGTACAGGATATGCACAAGGGTGGTGTGACAGCATTAAGGTCTGCATTGGGATTGATGGATGTGTTTAAGGTGTAGGTGGGATGACATCAGGGATCAGCTGTGAGCCCTTTCTGATTTGCAATGGTGATGGACAGGTTGGCAGACAAGATCATACGGCAGTCCCCGTTGACTATGTTGTTTGCAGATGACATTGTGATTTGTATTGAGAACAGGGAACAGCTTTTAGAGACCCTGGAGAGGTGGACATATGCTCTAGAGAGTTGAGGAATGAAGGTCAGCAGCACTAGGACATAATATCTGTGTGTGAATGAGAGGGAGGATAGCAGAATGTTGAGGATGCAGGGAGTACAGTTGGCAAAGGTGGATGTTTTCAAATGTTTGGGATCAACATTTCAGAGTAATGAGGACTATGGAGGACAGGTGAAGAAGGGAGTACAGGCAGGATGGGGTGGGTGGAGAAGAGTGTCAGGAATGATATGTGACAGATGAGTACCAGTAAACATATGTAAGGTCTGGAAGATGGTAGTGAGACCACCTATGTTATATGGGTTGGAGCAAGTAGCATTGACAAAAAGGCAGGAGTCAGAACTGTACATGGCAGAGTTACAGATGTTATGATTTGCACTGATTGCGACACGGGTGCACAAGTTTAGCAATGTGTATATGACAGGCTCAAAGCCATGTTGGATGGATATGAGACAAAGTTGGAGAGGCAGCATTACATCAGTTTGGACATGTGCTGAGGAGGGATGATGAATATATTGGGAAAAGGATGGTAAGGATGTAGCTGCCAGGTAAGAGGAAGAGGAAGAGAGAAAGGCCTCAGATAAGTTTTCTGGATGTGGTGAGAAAGGACATGCAGGTGTTTGGTGTGAGAGAGCAAGGTTCAGGGGACAGGCAGAAATGGCAACAGATGATCCACTGTGGCAATCCTGAATGGGAAAAGCCAGAGGACAATGAAGGGGGATGTTGTAATGTCAGTCTTCACAGATTTGGCAAGGATTTGACAAACATAACACAACTCTGTGGATAAATGACTACAAATATGAGGCACACATATGGTCAGTGTGCAGAACACTGGACAGTTGAATGGTATGAGCTCAGTATATAACATACAGTTCAACACACACATCTGCAGCAGTATGTTACTCTATACATGCTCTGTATAGTTGTCTTATATTTACAAGACAAAATGTGTATCATAGTTATATGCACAAGTAACATATGGATATATACAACATCCCAGTAGCTGGCCTAGTCACTACAGACAGAGCCACATGCTCTGGCCATCAGTGCTGCTCAGCCGTACATCAGTATAGCAAGTCTTTTTGAGACGTGCTTTCAAACCCCTATTTTCCATTATTACAGACCACCTACTGCATTCAATTATATGCTTACTTGCTTCACGTACCTTTTTTCTTTGTTCTGGATTTTTCACAGATATATCCTTTTTATTTTTCTCACACTACTTCATCTTTGCACTGATGGACTGTCTATGACAGAGGTGGTTTGAATAGATGGCAACTTGTCTTTTGTAGGTAATGCTCATGACCATGTGATGGCCTGAGCACTAATTGGTGTTCCCCAGTTGCTGATTGCATGCAGAGCAGCTGTAGTTATTCCAAGAGCCAATGTCATGGCAACACACTTCTATAATTGAGTACTCCATGTGGGCGTTGGCCCTTTCCCTTACCTGTGAGGAAGACATCCTGGAGGTATGTGAGCTAATACCTCTTAGAACAAGACCTGTGGAAACAAGCCAACTAAATGGTGGAAAAGATTCAAGACCTAAGGGCAGAATGTGAGTATTGCTGGTATATGTTTTGAATACTGCTTGTTTAACATGGTTTGTCTGAACATGCTACTTCTGCATGGGTTTCAGTCTGACAAAGTTCTGTGTCAGCATAGCTCTCAACTGTAGGACTATCCACATAAGGGCTAGAGGTTTGCTTGTTATGTTTGGTCTGTTCCCCAGACAGGTGTTGTCCTTGACAAATCAGTAGCATACTCTGGTGATTGCAATCAGTAAATGCTAACATCCATTTGTTTTTCAGAAAAGACATGTTACAACAAACCCTGTAACACCAGCGATTTTTGTCAGTGTATAACAGCAATATTATAAGTATGGCCATGTTTTTGGGCCTCTGTCCCAAATTAGGTCAGGCTTTGTACAGATGCCATACAGTAGGAGGTTGATAGTTAGGGTCTACTATTACTTTGTTCAGTTATTCCTGCTGAGGGGAAAGGGTAGACAACATGTGGGTACATTCAAGAGGTTGGCGTATGGATAATGCTCTTAGATGCCCTTGTAACATATTTTATGTGGGGGAGAGTAAAAAGTGTTTTAAAACTAGGCTGTTAGAACATGTGAGACATATTACTGATGAGAAAGAAGACAGTTCTATAGCTGTATATTTTAATCATTCTCACCATGGGGATAGTAGTCATGAAAGAACATTTGTTATGTACAGAATCAGTTTACATTTTTAAATGTGATACATTATCCCCTAGGGGGTTAAATGAGTAGTGTAATTGGAGGCTGTGTATATACATGTAATTAAGTGTAGTGAGTTACAAGGTACTGCTTGGGAAAAAGTCTGTTTCTCAGTTTGATCAGTCATAAAAGAACAATTGTTATGTACAGAATCAATGTATGTTTTTAAATGTGATACTTTATCCCGTAGGGGGTTGAATGAGGAGTGTAATTGGAGGCTGTGTATTTAAATGTACATAAGTGTTACTTGCGTCTTCTAATTAAGGCAAGTATTTATTGTAATGTGTTACTCCTTGAAGGCCTTGGCAAAGACATCAGAGTAAAATGAACTTGTATAAATTACTGGCTGTTTGCATTTTTGTTTGCTCTCTTCACTCATTGTAGTTGTTTTGCTAAGAGGTCACTGTATATGTCTGGCCATTGTGTATGGCCTATCATGATTTTGTAGCAGTGTACTATTCACTTATTTGGACTGAGGGGGGGGCAGATGTGAGTGTCATGGGTCCTTTCGTATCCAGCTGTGCATGCTGCCCCAGTTGTGGGTGGTCTATCAGCAGCATATGCTTGTATGGGCATTTAGAGACATGTATATATATATATATATATATATATATATATATATATATATATATATGTGTGTGTGTGTGTGTGTGTGTGTATATATATATATATATATATATATGTATACACGTATATATGTATCTCCATGGTTTACCTTTAGAAAGGCGATCCACACTTGGGCGAACAGCAATTGTTTGAAAGGCTGTTTGCAAAGTTTGCAAATGCCGAATGAAAAAAAGATTCGAATCTGCAATGAGCGAATGCACAGTGACATTCGCTCATTGCACATTCGACATTGTGGGGTGGATTGCGCTATAGTGGGGTTTGGAAAATGGTCTCTTTCCCCACTGTAGTGAGATCTCGGAGTTAGAATATTAAAGTGGGGGGGTGCAGGGGGGCTTGCCCCCCTGCTTTACACTTCTTTTTTTTTTTCGTTCGACATTATTGTTCAAAAAACAGCGAATCTGCTTTTTGATTTGCTGTTTTTCGAACATTAAGGACTATCGCCGTTTTCACTTTCGTGGTTACGAGTCGCTCATATGAGCATTCGTACCACTGTGATTCGGCTTTATAAAGGTAGACCTCATATCTACGTATCCCTCTATATATGTGCATATTTTTTCATGTATATATTTGTAGATAACAATCATTCCTCATTGCACAGTGTGTCTTGACTATTGTAAACTGACTGTACTGCATGATATATTGTAAAAAACATCCCAACATCTCATAGCTAAGATGGCCTAGTGGTAAATTGCTGTGACTATGGTATATAGCATCCCAGACTCAAGACAGAGCATAGCTGATTATTTTGTTGCTGGCCAGAACTTGGGCTGCTGGATACAGAGTGATTAAGGCACTTTTAAGCAGTCGTAAGTGGGTTTGGGTGGGTTTGCGCGGCGCTAAGCGGCACTAAAATATGGTTAAACTGATAGGCACTTATCTGTGAAGGCTTTGCATACCAATGCTTACCAGTGTGCAGATATGCTTAGCAGAGCGAACTACTCGTTATCATTCACATTTAAGCAATGTGTACACCTGCTAAGTATAGCTCAGCCCTGGTAACCATTGCTCACATTCCAGTCTCATAAAATAGCAGAGTAATGACATCATGTAATATGTTTATTTAATGTCCTGTACATAACATGCTTTTATGTGCTGTCATTACAGTAGCAAGGGGTGTAACTATACTGTACAGGACACTTGGGTATACATGGGTAGTGTCACTTTTTTATTTATTATTTTTTTATACATAGGTAGTATCACATGTTATATGCACTCACACTTGCATATTACACCAGCTACACTGCACTGGTTGATGAATATGATTCCACACATATTGTATTATGAAATTAGTACTGTTGCCACTGCTTTTCCATGTAAAATTAAATTGCTTATTGTAGTACTCCAACCATGCATCTCTGCATGCAGAGCTGGGACACTGAGTACTATGCTATCTTGTTCTTGGTGTTTCGGCTGTATGTTTTTATGTATCTCCTATTGGATATTAATATGATATTATTATATTAACTGTAGAGTACTATGTTTTTTCCCCATGTCATTGAGGACTGCTGTCATGTAGTAATGGCATACATTTCAGCTTCAGACTTCTATCCTTCAGGACATTCATCCTAATGCATAACATGTTTGCTGTCCACTTCCTGTCTGTCTCTGTGCAGATGTCAGGTATTTCTAAGGCCATACTATGTAGGTGCCGACATAGTTTTGTGCTGTGGGCCTGGGCACTGCTGCTAGCTCCAACAAATGGGGCATCCTTCATGTGGGCCTTGGCCCTATTACTTGCCTGTGTGAGGGACATTACAGAGGTGGTGGGCCACAGATTCACAGACAGTAGGTGGGAATACTTCACAGGACAGGACATCTGGAGACAGCACAAGAACATGGGAGACATATCTCCAGAACTGTGAACAGATTCTGTGTCATCATCAATGCTGTTATACACATAGTGGGTTGATAGATTGACAGGGTTTGTGTGGACATGCATTTAGTGAGTGGCTTCACATCTGGTAGTGATATGTCTATGACATACTTCTCCACTGGCATGTTGTCCACAGACTGGCCACAAGTTTGCCTGTTATGTTTTGTCTGTTCCCCAGACAGTTGCTGTCCTTGGAAAATCTGTCAAGGACTCCATTGGTATTACTGCCTTCATATTCCTCATAAAGGATATGTTACAACAAACCCAGTAACATCAGCAACTGTCCAAATTTCTCACACCAATATGTCTAATCTGTGCCTGTGTTTGTGCCTCTGTTCCCAAATGATGTCAGGCTTTGTCCAGATGTCAAGCACTATGAGGCTCAGATGTTAGCATTATTTATTGCCTTCATTCCTCCTACCATCCCATTGATGTAGTAGACCCACAGACATGTTACAGGGAAGAGGCCATAGATATCAGTCCTTTGCCTGGTCATTCTGCGGTGAACTGTACATTTGAGAGGTCTGTGCATGTCTGGCCATTGTTGACAGACTGTCAGGATTGTGTACACATATCATGTGTGCATGTTATTTCGGCTGTTTATGGAGGGGGGTAGATTTAAGTGTTCTGGCTCCTTTTATATCTGACCATGCATGCTGCTCCATTGTCTGCTGGTCTATTGGCTGCATGCCTTTGTAGTAGCAGACTGAGGCGTGTCCTGTACCATGGTCAGGATTCAGGCTACACTGAGAATTGGACCACTATATGTAGGGGTAGTGTGTGACTGTAAAACTATTATGTATTTCTTCATGCAGTCTATATACTCTACTGTTCACCTGACCTACTGGTATGTGACTGTGACTGTGGTGGAATTGGTTGTGGGTATGCACTTTCACACTGGTGTCTGATTTTTGGTGCTGTAACATCCCTGTAGTGCCTGATATCCCAAAGGGGGATGATAACACATTCATTGATATTGAGCTTAAGGCCATGGCTCTGACACCAGTCATTGGGCTCAGTGAGGCCTTTCTGTAGGATGTCAACATTACTTAGGTAGTTAATAGTGCCCAACTTGCAATCATCTGCAAACATTGTCAGCCAAAGTCCCTTCATGTTTGCACAGACTTCAGAGAAGTTGATACCAAACAAGAGAGGACCCAGGACCGAACCTTGTGGAACTCCACACGTGACTGGTCGGCAGTCTGACTTGGGCTCAGCTACTTTCACACTGTGGATTCTAGCTGTGATACAGTTTGCAACCCACCTACTGTTATAGGGGTTGATGTGTAGCTTAGTGAGTTTATCCATGAACCCTGAGTGGGGAATGTTATCAAAGGGCTTGGCCAGATTGAGGTTAACTGTATGAACCACTTTGCCTTCATCCACTGCTCTGGTGATTGACTCAAAGAAGTCAACCAGGTTGATTGAACAGGCATGATCTACCCTTCGCAAAAGCAAACTGTATGGGATCCTGAGTCTGGAGATTCCCATATCCCTGTTTTTAGGTCCTTGATGATGCATTCCATAGCTTTGCATGACAGCCTTGTCAGGCTAATGGGGTGATACTTCCCAGGGTCTGCAGACAGTTCTCCTGTGTGGAGAGGGATAACTGTAGCAGTGCACCAGTCAGTAGGGACAAAGCCTGAGGTGAGTCTGTGATTGAACAGGGCACACAGGTGAGGTGCCAGTTCACTCTGTAGTTCATGCAGAAGACAGCTAGGCATATTGCCAGGTCCAACAGAAGCTGTATTCTTGGCTTTGGACAGTGGTATGTTAACCAAAGCAGCAGTACTACTGGGTGCCTGGCAGTGTACTGGTATTGTGATTGGCCCTTTGGGGGTGGGGAGAGGGGTAAAGTTGCCACTGAATCTGTGTGCCAGTATATTGGCAATATCTGTTGGCTTAGTAAAGGAGTTAACATTGTGTAGTAGCTCAGAGCACATGTTGGTATTGCTATGGAGATTCTTTACATAACTATAGGAGGCCTTGTGGATGTCTTTACTGTGTGCTGCAATTCTGTTTTCACAGCTAGCTTTAGAGTATTTCATGAGGAATCACGTCTTTTTGTTGAGGTTGATAAGGGTTTTTTTCCAGCCTTGGGACTGTACCTTATTCCATCTCAGTTTCCTCCTTCTGTTGTAGAGTTCTTTGTGCAGTGAATCACCAGATTGGCTTCCCTTTTCTGGGAGGGGGGGCGTCTTGTTTCTATTGGGTGTGGTGCAATCCATGCATTTGTGTACATGTTTGTACTGCATTGGTGTGTGTTTGCAGGTCATGCAACTAGTCTCCATTTGCATCGGTGCCGTGAAATTAACCACCTCTGATCTTTGGAGGCCAACGTTGGCTTTGGAAAGGGTTTTCATGGTGGTTACTTTTGCAGGGGGGTGGGAGAGATGTGGATTTCTAAGGTGATGACATTGTGGTCAGATCTAACCATGGTGGAGTTGACTATTGGTGTACAGCAACAGTTGCCCATGTTAGTACTGACTAGGTCAATGATGTTGCTACCTGTAGTGGATGTAGAAACGAGCTGGTCCAGGCCATTGGAATGGATACATTCCAGGCAGCATTGGGCAAGTGCATTGATACATGGGTAGCTTTCACAGTTAATGGAGGGGTAGTTGAGGCCAGCCAGTATGATAGTTTTAGGTTGGACAGTAATATTCTTCAGGGCACTTAGGCATGTGGGGTTTGACTCTTGGGACATGGTTGGGGACCTATAGCAAACTATGACTTGAATGGGTGTCTTACCCTATGTTAGCTACACCTGCAGTATCAGTGATGCATTATGCTGGGCTAACCAGTGTGGATATGTGAGCATCCTTTGTGAATAAGGAGTGCTTTGAGTGAGTGCCTTTTCAGATTTAGACTTCTAGTGTTGAGCAGCATGAACCTCAGATTGGATTTGTTTGTAGCTGTTACATATTTATGTATATATATATATATATATATATATATATATATATATATATATGTGTGTGTGTGTGTGTATGTGTGTGTGTATGTATTTATATACTTTTCTATATATGTTTATTATATTTGTATATATTTTACATGTACATCTCTATAGCTATAGTTTGTGCCTATATTTGTCCACATATATGCATCACCGTACATAAATACATGCATATACAGATATACAGAAAACCTGACTGATTCTACAAAATCTTTTTCCTACTGTTGAATGACTCTGCTGACTGATATGTTTGGAAAAGCATCAGTATTTTGTATAGCTCCCATTGTGTAGTGGTGCATTGCTCTGACTATGGTGTACAAGGCCCTGGGTTGAAGACTTGGATGGATTGATACTTGTGCTACAAGGCAGAGCAGTTGCTGCTGGAGACAGATGGATAAGGGCAATATTTCAAAAATGTCCCTATTTTGGGCCCCTTGACCCCATTTTGACATCCTTTGGACAGATTTGTTACAGTAAGAGGTTTGGGGTATGGATCTGATGTGCAACTCCAATACATCTCTCTCTCACTCTCTCTCTCTCTCTCTATATATATATATATATAAAGGTATATATATATATATATATATATATATATATATATATATATATATATATACATATATATAATCTGTATGTATTGATTTACTTTTCTATCTGTACATGTATTTCTATATGTATATATTTCATGTGTATATCTCTACATATATTATGTATTTATTTGTCCATATGTATATGCATCTCCATACACATATACATGTGTGTGTGTGTGTGTGTGTGTGTGTGTGTGTGTGTGTGTGTGTGTGTGTATATATATATATATATATATATATATATATATATATATATATATATATATGCAAAAGTTGACTAATTCTACAGAATCTTTTCCCTACAGAATGACTCTATTGAATGATATGTTTGAAAAACATCACCCATGCCTACAGCTCCGTAGATTACTGTGGCTATGGTGTGCAGGGTCCTGGGTTCAAGTCTTACAAGGGCTGATTTTTTTTGTTGCTGGACAGAACAAGGACTGTTTGATATGGAGTGATTGAGGCACTTTTAAGCAGTTGTAAGTGGGTTTGTGCAGGTTTGTGCGGCACTAAGTGACGCTTACGTCTACTAAAAAAAGAAGATTCTTTTGTCATTTCCATATGGCATTTTCCCAGTCCTACACTACTATACCTGAGTGATATATGGATTCCCTCTAGAGGTATTAGGATAACAGCCTCTAAACATTATAATTGTGGTATGAAAGGGTTAATATACATAGGAATTTGTGGAGTTTGTAACAGTTTTTATATTGGAAAAACTGTACGTACCCTTAGGAAGAGGATATACGAACATCTTTACGAAATTAGTAAAGGCAAGGAATCTAATGGCTTTTATAGGCATTCTTTAGTTTGTAAAAATATGAATATTAGGTTTGCAGTAGTGGAACAGGTAGTCACTGACCCCCATGGTGGTAACTGGGAGTCCAGGTTTGAATTTAGGGAGTTATTCTGGCAGTTAAAAACTGATGCAGGCAGACTTCCTGGTCTTAATGATTGTATTAGTATTAATAGTGTTCTGAAATTAAGACAAGCTAAGCTATGACTGTATTGTAAAGTTATGAAATTATCACAGTATTTAATACTTCTCACTATTTTAATTTTTTAGTGAGGGGTTAATTATTATGTGTAGATTTATTATTTCAGGTCCAAATAAAAATTATGGTAATGTTGAATTAATTATTTTTAAAGTTGTATGAATTTTGAACATTAAATTTAAAGATGGTATTTAAGGGGATTGATGGTCTCTTTAAGAAATGATTGTTCAATTTACCATGTGATTATTTAATGCACCTGAATGAATAGATTTTCATTTCTGATGACGCTTTGTATTATACGAGGTGAAAGCGCGCTTAACATTGACTGTGTGTGGCTTGTGTTAGAGCCTTTTACTGCATTTGAATTTGAGTATTAAAGTTATTTTATTCAACTACACTACATGGATCTGCTTGGGTTTACTGCCTTGGATTTTGTTGTGTTACTGGCTTGGTCCATTCGTACTTGTGGTTCCACAATTTCATCCCCTGACCAATAAAATGAACAATTCTGTAGCGTTTTTTTTTTTTTTTTGAGGAGACATGTAAATGTGCATGTGTATTGTTGGGGGTATATGGTGTATTTGTGTGTGTATGTGTGTGTGTGTGTGTGTGTGTCTCCCTCCCTCTCTCTGTTTCTGTCTGTCTATAGGTAGATCATCATCCCTGGTACACCTGTTTTCCGAACCATGGTATACCTGTTCTATGTAAATTATTTTATAATTTTAAAGTGAGAGATGGAGATTCATTTACCTTGTTCATGGTCATCTGAATCTAAGGATATTAATGTTGAAAGAAAGAAAGAAATCATCCTTAGTAGCCTGAGGCGTTAACTTGTTCCATTCTAGGGTTGCCATGTTTTTTGACTGCCTTAAATGGGTATTTTTTGTTTTTCATAACCATGAGACTTTGCAGGAACCATTCTGATTGTTATTGGAAAGGACTGAACTTTATTTTTCCCCTAAATAAAACCTCATTCTTGAAGGAGCTGACCTGTTTCTGTGTTTTTTTTATATAATTTTAAAATGCTGCTGATAATCGTTTTATGCAACTACTGGATAAAAAGTAGGAAATCATAAATGTTCTAAAACTTTAGGACATTTTTCTTGTTTTTCACAGGACACAAAGGCCCACACAGGCACTGGCCTGAGTAAACACCGATAGAGAGTAACCCTGTTCCCTTGCAGTGAAATTGAGATTAAGGGTCTTGATGTCAGTTTTTCTTATGCTGAAGACCCCCTGGCGATGCATAGCAGTACAGCTCCATTAGTGAATGTGAGTTCTTGGCTTTTACATCAGGACCATTGCCTGAATACAAAGGTAAAAGCATCCTGCTAAATTCATTTTTCTTTTAAAAAAGAAGGGATTCTGTAAATAAGCCCACCCACTCCAAAGAGGCAGCAAGGAAAAGCAGGCAGTAGATTGTCATAGTAAAACGGAATACTTTGCTAGTCTGAAAATGTACCTGAGCACCCTTTGTTATATACAGATGAGAATGAGGAAATATTTTCTGAGTACACATTGCTAATGAAGTAGAAACTTATTAGATGGGCACAGAGATGCTGATGTCCAAAGAAGTTCAGCGCAAGAAATCTAACACAAACTGTCTTACATATTATTAGCTCTTTTTTCACTTTGTGTGGGTCATTGTTCCAAAGTACACATGAACAATATCTACTTCATGAAGACTGCTTAAGTCTGATTGCACCTTTCTTATTAAATATCATTATATCCACCTGTGACATCATACTTCAAATTATGATTAACATATTAAGTCATAACATTCCAATTTTGAGTTGAAGTCAGATGAAGTCTACAGAAGTCAGATCTTACAATAGGAATTTACATATTTAACAACAATGAAAACAGAGCAAAAGAACATATTTAAAATAACATTATTTATTCCTACATATTTTGTTCTGTAGCTTTCTAAAAGGAACCACTGACTTTTGTATGTGTCATGCAAAGCTTACTACTGGTGATGTCCTCGTTACAGATAAAACTGTGATTTAATAAGCTTGTGTCATATCAGTGCTTGACAGTTGAAAATTAGAATGTGTTCACATATTTCCAGCATCCCTTCACCCTTCTCTGGTTGTTCTTCAAGGCTTATCGTTATAAAAACTATAGTTC
Source organism: Protopterus annectens (assembly GCF_019279795.1). Taxonomy (NCBI): domain Eukaryota; kingdom Metazoa; phylum Chordata; order Ceratodontiformes; family Protopteridae; genus Protopterus; species Protopterus annectens. The sequence continues at coordinate 1,499,147,952 of NC_056729.1, forward strand.
TTATAATAAAGACACACTTTCATTTCTCACTCATCTCTCAGGGATGACAGGTGTTTAATGACAGGCACTCAGCATATACCATTATCTAGGCACGCACTGCTTCAAGGATAATACAGCCCTTGTTTCTGTTGTTTCTCTAAAACTGTGTGAAAAAGTGAAAACCCACTGAGCATGATAAAAAAGCAGAGGTCACCTTGACACTGAATATAGCTGCACTGCATGAAATGACAACTGTGTTAGTATGTGTTTATAGATCTATAGATCTATGTAACTCCACAGAGACATGCAGGCACTCTGGTAGAATGTGACCAGTTTGCTTTATTTATTAAAGGATGCACAGTTAACTGTCTGTATTTGACAGATGTTTGAAAACTCAGTTCTTCTGTTTCATTACTTTTCGTCCTCTCTGTGTAGTAAATGGTACTGTAGAAACATTACCGATTGCTCATTTCTTTACTTAAAGGTACCTTTGCAACCTGTCTAAAATGAAGGTAAGTTGCATATGCTGAGAATGCAACATTGTCTAAAACCATTTACTGGTAAAAAAAATAATTTATGTTACATACTACACTTTGTAGCTGCAACAATTGCACTCATAATACTTTTTAAATAATCAATAGAATTTTAAATGGAAAAAATGTATCTGTTTTGTAAGAGGCTATGCTTCATTCTTATATAGAACATCTTATCCAGATCTGTTCATTAAGTATTTGAAATTCTGCATCAAGATACCTGTACATCATTTCTTATATTGCACACACAGATCAATAAAAAAATCAGACCACAAACATGTCTTCATTAACATGCAGAAGTTTTAATTTTAAAAATACATCATACCAATTGTGTATGTGTGCTACTTAACTGGTTAGTGAAAAAAACAGAGTAATGGTATATATTTTCTCTTCCTTTCTCCTTCAGAGACGCACTTGCTGAGTTGCTGTGTCACTAGAGAATGCATATTTTTTGGGTAATATAATTTCAAAGTGAAAATGTCTCATTTATCACCTTCCTATACATCCTGTGGCCATAGCTTAAGTGCTACAAGGTGCTTATTCAGCAGTTAACACATTAATGCTAATTAAATGAACAGCTTGCCGCAGTTCAACAGAAGCGTTTATTAAGAATTAAAGCAGTCACCAGCAGCTACAGTACCTGCCTGAATTCATATCTCTCTCTCTCTGTCTCTCTCTGTATACATATATATATATATATATATATATATATATATATATATATATAAAAATCATTTATTATTATTATTATTTATTTTTATTTGCCATTTGTTAACTGGATTAGTCCAGCTGAGCCTTTTTGGCCCATTTTCAGTGGAGACCTGAGGAGAAAAGCTCCAGAAAATACAAGAAACATTTTACAATAGTGTTTACAGTATTGCTGTAATACAGAGCTCCAGAAAATAGAAGACACATTTTACAATAGTGTTTACAGTATTGCCTTAATACAGAAAAGCAGCAGAAATGAACGATATTCACACAGTAGAGAAAATACAAAATAGACACATAAAGATAACAAATAGATAGATTTCTTTTTTCTTTTTTTTTTTTACAGTTACATTGCACTTAAGATACAGAGGAAGATGAATCTTTGTGGATTTGAAAAATCACCATTAGTATAATAGGCATTTTCCAGCCTCAAACCACTAATAGTTATTAAGAGAGGAAAATAGTTTAGGTTGAAAGTTATTGAAAGGGGAAGCAGATTGTATGTGTTACACTATGACAGGTTAATAGGGCAAGATATGTAATGAGACAGGTACTTTGGTTCATGGAGGATTATGGCAAGAGCAGATTCTAGAGTTCAAGAGGTGGCTTTTGACCTCAGCTTTGAAGCAGGAGGAGCTAGGGATGTTACGGATGTTTATGGGCAGTCTGTTCCAGGCTAAGGAGACAGAGTCCTCCAGATTTACTGTTCTTCTGTGCAGGACTAGATTAGTCCTGCACGGAGGCGGCCGTTTAGGAGCAGGATGGTAGCGCACCATGCATATTAATGAGGAGCACTGTCTGAGCTCCTAATCTTACATGGAGCAAGTAAGAGTGCGGGGGGCATGTCTGAGATCAGAGCTCTCAGAATATACATGCCCCACAATGAAGAACAGCAGAAAGGGCTAAGAAATTAGTGAGACCTCTCATAGATGTCCGCATATCTCCACCAACATTCCCCCTGGTGTACAACAGCAAGAAAATACAAATAAAATGACCACTTTTTTTTTTTAATTTTTTTTTAAATCTGATTAAAGCTAACAGTAGGTGCACAGGTGTGCCCTACGCTTAGCTGCGGTTAATGCAGCTTAAATGGCTGAAGAGGATAACAAGGAAGATACATGCAAATGAAGCAGCGTAGCAATAGTGTAGTGGGCAGAGCATTCGCCTTACCAGCAGGCATTCCCAGTTCAAGTCCCACTGCAGCACATACCATTTTACCTGGCAAAGCACATTATGACCAATATTTTCATTGCATAATCCACTAAATAACATATATTTATGAACTGGAGTACTGCAGGAAATGCACATGTGAGGTGCCAGTGTCATAATGAATAAAACACTAGTAAGTAGGTTTAAGCACCAATATGCAGTAGTAAGCATATTTAAGCAGTAGTAAGTGAGTTTAAGCCCATTTGCATGGGAGTAAGCAATGCGCACACAGGTTAAGCAATTCCGAAGCTAGCTCTCTCTAAGAATATGTAACGGGAGGTTAGCATTGCTCATCCTCGCGCAAACCCATGCAAACCCGCTTACAAATGCTTAAAAGTGCCTTATTCACTCTGTATCCAATGGCCCTTGTTCTGCCCATCGACAAAATAAACAGCCTTGCAAATCTTGAACCTAGGACCCCATACACTATAGTCACAGTAGTTAACCACCAAGCCATCACAGTGGTACATATGAATGAGGTATCAGCAAACAAGTCTTCACTATAGTAAATTCAAACTGAACCTGTGAAAGGAATCAGTATACAGACATATGTTCCATAACCCACTTACATAACATAAATATGTGAACTGGAGTACAGCAGTAAGCCCAAATGTCAGGTTTAATTATAAAAGAGTGTTGAAGTGCCCAATAAAACACAAGGACACCATACAGCGTACGTACACATGAATCATGGATACCAGGCATACTTATAAGATGTAATGAATAATAATAAATCAATGCCAAAAAGGAAATATAATGCAAAGTCAAATGTAAGCAATGCTAAGCATTGCACAGGCCAGCTTAGGAGGTGTAAGCAATGTGTAGACCAGCTAACTCAATGTGCCTAGTGTTATATCCCTTTAAAAATGCCAACCTTAGGTAAGCAAGTTTGCCCATAGCTTTTCAAAACTGGCCAATCACAAAAAAGTGCGGGAAATTGGCCCTACTTAAACCCAAGAGGCAGGAATACATCTCATAACTGGTTGTAGCTTCCCTTGCAGTATGTCAGGAAGGGGAGAGGGTGTGCACTTTTGGGCGCAGCATTGGTGCATCCAGGAGTCCAAAGTCATGGCAGGACTCCTTGTCAAAGACCATGACCAGAGACTGCTGCAGGGCCAGTACCAGGGTTGCCAATATAAGGTGGAAGCCCGGGACCATCTCGCCCATGACCTCACCGGTGCCACTGGCATACTTCAAACTGGTGAGCAGGTCAGGCATCACTATGCTGACCTGAAGCAGCATAAGGGGACCTCTTGGACCAGTGGATCCAAGAGGCTAGAACGGCAGGGGCTGTACCAGCTGTGTGTATTTATCACACCACTATGTGTGTATTAATTGCCAGCTCATGTATATCATGGATAGGTATGGCTAAATATTCCTCTTATGTCCTCCACAGCTGTAAGTGAGTGGGCCGCGAACCAGAAGGCCCATGGAAGTCACCTGAAGAGGTTGCGATGCAAGGCAGGTCAGTAATACTCTCGGATTTACTGTCATAGGAAATTAATCTAAAAGTATTAGTAAATGAATTGCCTATATAAAACATGTATTGTTTAAGGCAAGTACTGCATACACCGGAGAATATGGCAGGAAGAGTCTCGTATAGTTTGTATGTAAATAAAAGTGTAATAACCTGACAATAAACGTATAACTGCTGGACTGCATGTGTATACTCTGGTGTCATATGGTAATGTAGATTTGCAATCATGTAATAGTACTGTTGTATTAAGCATTACCCACACCGTGCACCATAAATAGAATGTGTAGGAATGCCTGTATATGACTGGCATAATCCCCAGAGGCCATTTAGTACAACTGAGAGACACATAGAAAACAGGGAAAATGCAGACAACAAAACCCAAATAGCACATGCAACTGAGATGTGAACTGTTGTTTTTTTAGCACACACAGCCATGGTTCGAATCCTGCCAGTGGCAATAGTCTGCATACAGAATCATACCCCACAACTGTACAGATATGTCCAGAATGTCCAGTAAAGTGGCCCATATCTGTTGCCTGTCAACCTGTCCCCCTGGGAGATCAGTGGGATGATCCCAGACATATAGGCAGCAAACAGGAAATACAACTGATTGACACACATCTATGAGAACAAAGCTGGCACACTAACAACTCCCCAAAACCTTATGAGACTAAGAAGCCACATGCGTCCCATTTATACCCCATCTTGTCAAGCAGTGGCCAGAGTGTGTACAGTAACAGAGTGAGATGTATGTGCATAATAGTAATGTGGAATCTGGTACTGTGTGTGGCAACAATAAGGTAGTGCTAACAAACATTTCTCCCACAGGTCTGTCAGATACCAACACTGTGCCCAGAAATACAAGAATGATACCCTGTACTGGTACTGTTTACATTGGTATTGTATGGCATTGTGACTGATGCAGTTGCTGTGAATAATGAAGTATTACTCATCACTGTCGCCCACACTGTCCTACAAAAGATAACTGTCTAGGAAATCTGTATAAGAGTTTTGTAATACAAGTTCAGAATGTAAAAGCACAGGAGAATTATAAGACAGAAAGCAGATAGAAGATATACAGCAATATCTATATAGCACACACAAGTCTGATGGACAGTGTTTTAGTTGTAGCAGACACAGCTATGGTCTGAATCCTGGGAGTGGAAGTAGGCTGCATATAGAATCATATCCCACAACTGTACAGATGAGACCAGAATGTCCAGTATATGGGCCCATATCTGCTGCATGTCCCCCTGTCCCCCTGGTAAGTCTGTGGGATGATCCCAGATGTTTAGCCAGCAAACAGGGAATACAAGTGATTGTCCAACATCTATGTGAACAAACTTGTCACTGTAGCAACTGCCAAAACTGTTAGGAGAGTAATAAGCCAAGTATGTCCTATCTACACCCCATGTTGTCAAGCTGTGACCAGAGTGTGTTTAGTAACAGAGTGAGATGTATGTGCATAATACTAATGTGTAATCTGGAACTTTGTGTGGCAACATTCAGGTAGTGCTAACAAACATTGCTCCCACAGGTACATTGGATACGAACACTGTGCTGAGAAATAAAAAACATTATACCTTGTACTGGTATTGTTTACTCTGGTATTGTAGGGAATTGTGAGTGTTGCAGTTTCTCTGAATAATTAAGTATCACTGATCACTGTCACCCACACTGTGCTACATAATATAACTGTGTAGGAAAGCATATATATGCCTGTGTCACGTCACTAAAGGTTGAAGAGGGCAATATTCTAAATATGTCCTGGTATACCTGCATGTGCTCAACACATGGCCAGAATCTGTGCAGAAAGAGTTGGATAGCTATGTGCACAACATAAACCCAGAATCTGGGAGTATGTGTAGAAACAGTTAGTGTTAACAAACATTCCCTCCACAGGTATACCAGGTAAGAGGTGTATACTGATGGTAAAACCAGTTCATGTGTAACGATGACGACAGCCATATCACTGTCCAAACTAAGACTATAGGGTAGTGTAGTAAGACTTGTAAGGTACAGATAACAGCACTGACTAGGAAAGTAATGTGGACTACAGGAATATACTAGTTATAATTGACATCTTTCTCCCTCCCCCCCACCATATCTCCACCAATAAACATACCCACCCCAACCGGTATGTAATGACTCCAATGTTCTGATAATGCCCTATTTTTTGATAAATATTTTAATTGTTCCCATGCATGTGCTATACTGAATTATTCCAACATTGGTGGCATGGTGCTATCAATGTACCTGCATGCTGTTCTTAATACCACTGTGGTCCCATATATGCATGTGTTCTGTTTGCTATGCAACTGTTCCGTATCTGGTGTCTGGGTTAATGGGAATATGTGGACATACTGTTATACCTAACCCTGGAATGTGTTGACTATTACTAACCCACATATGATGATAAACTCTAAACATTATAGCACGTTTGGGAAGGCCGGACCCACCTGTCCCACCTCAGCTGGCCGTGGTACCGAGCACCAGCATGTCTGGGGCCCAACCTGGGACCTCCCTGTCCATTGGTCCTGCACCACCTTTGGGTGGAACCGCCTCAGGGGATGGGGTTTGCTCCCCCAGGAGTGGGCGCAGACAGGAACCTGTCACCCATCGCCAGGTCCAGGTCATGGTGTGTAGCGAGCTCAACCAGCAGCTTGGTCATCTGCTATGCCAGCTCGAGGGCCATATGTCACGACTAGAGGGTCAGGCTGGCTCTGTGACTCAGCCCCCAGCACAGCCACCTTCGGGGCTGTGAAGGTGCAGTGGTGACTGCCCATGGGTGGGGACCTCAGTCACACTGTTTCAACTAGGGGGCTCATGGGCTTCTGATTTCCCAACACCCCTCCTCATCAAGGTGTTTACCCCCCTCATGTGCCATATACCACCCCTGTATGCATCTTGTTTGTCTTGTCTGTTAACCTACCCAACCTACCTCCCCAAATATACCTACTAACCCTCCCCAGCATCCCACTCTCACCTGAAAAACAAAAGAAAAAAAGGGCAATCTGTTCCCAAAAAAAACCTCACCCCATACATAGCTGTCCATTTCGCACACGTGTCCACTGGACACATGTAATCAGGTCTAATTGGCATCACAACTTGTTATTGTTGTCCTCACCCCTCTCCCAGGGGTTTGAGTGTCCAAATCTACCTCCAAATTCAGTGTATATGCACAGCTGTTGCTGTAGAAGAAATGGGCAGCTAAGGACCTTCCCCACACCCTTCCTGCACATCCCTAGCTATTTTCCCTACTGTCTTTCACTTTTTGTGCCCCTTTTTCACCACTTTCCTATTAATCCTTTCTCTTTTCTTTTAAAGAAATTACCATGGGGTAAGCGGGAATAAGCACTTTTAAGCAGCAATAAGCGGGTTTATGCCCATTTGCATGGGGGTAAGCAATACCTACATAGGTTAAGCTATTTAGAAGCTGAGTATAAGAAACACTAACCGGAAGTTAGCAGTGCTTACCTCCGTGCAAAGCCATGCAAACCTGCTTACGACTGCTCAAAAGTGCCTTAATCAGTCTGTATCCAACTGCCCTTGTTCTGCCCAGCAACAAAATTAACAGCCTCTGCAAAGCTGAAACCCATGACCCTGCACACCATAGCCAAAGTGATTTACCACTAAGCTATGTCAGATATACATAATCCTGATGTTTATACAAACATATCATCCAGCCCAGTCATTCAACAGTACAGGGAATGTATTCCAACATGTAGATGTATGTGTGTGTGTATATATATTAATATCTAAACAGATAAAACATTTCTATATATGTATATATGTATATATATATATATATATATATATATATATATATATATATATATGTATATATATCTGGGATTACTATGAAATACTGAACGCCCAAAATCCCGATGCTGAAAACAACGAGACCAGATAACCAAAACCCCGCATTACTGAAAGACCAGAAGCAAGAAATGCTAAATCCCGATGTTAAGGGATTTTGCATTAGCGTTTCTGGTGTTGCGGTTCAGGTAAGTATGTGTGTGTAAGTGTGTTTGTGAGGGGTGTAGTGTGTGTAAGTGTGTGTTGTGACTGCGGTGTGTGTGAGAGACTGTAATGTGTGGGTGTGAGTTTGCCTTGTGTGTCTGTTTGTGTGATCTCGGAGTTAGAATAATAAAGTAGGGGGGTGGGGCGTGCAGGGGGGCTTGTCCCCCTGCCTTTGTCTAGTGTAGGATGCATTGTTTGGTTGTGGGGGGAAGGTGTGTGTATGTATGTGTGTGTGTGTGCTGTTTGGTTGTGTAACTTTCGCGATTTTGAATTTCGCGGTTTTAAATATTCAGTATTGTGGGGTTTCGGGCATGTGGTCTCGGTGTTTTAAGCGTCGGGATTTTGGGCGTTCGGTATTTAGTAGTGACTCCATATATATACATACAAATCCATACATTAGATATTTACAATAAGTTATATATATGGAAGCAGATATATATATATATATATATATATATCTATACAGGTATATATGAACATACATCTGTAGATAACAATGGGAACATAACAAAAACATATATGTCCACATGTACCATTAATAGGGTTGAGAGGCCCCAATCAACATACATCTTGTACGAATAGGTATAATCCCCCCCACAGCCAAACACGTCTGCCCTGCAATACATTACCAACTGTTGCAGATCCCATAACCAGGCCCTGACACGACATAGGCACAAGATGTTTGCAGTACTCCATGCCACCTGTATTATGATGCCAGGCTGGTATCAGTAACATATCATGCAGTACAGTCTGGCTCCCATAGGGAATGTACAATGTGGAAGCCATCAACATCCCTTGGATACATATACACAGACACATATATGCAGATACAGATATACATATATATGTATGGCTATATATATAGATATATACGTAACTACACATACACACACAGAGATATGTATAGTAAGATACATTATGTAGAAGGTGCACACAATATGGAACAGCCACTATGCCTACAGTTACCACCTTAACAACTGGACACGGTATGAGCCACCCATACAAATGACAATTGTTGCCTGCAATATATACCCACAGAGAAGTCAAAGGATATACCACCACACACGTTTGCATAAATGGGGAAACTTTATTTGTGTACTATTAAAGTTGTATATGCCATGTCACATACACTGTTTAGACATTGACATCCATATAAACAGAGTAATGCAGCTGTGAAACAGTTATACTAATACAGTAGTCCTGAAAGGTTTACAAATGTTGCTGTCCAGGCCGAGGCCTTCAAGTAGTACAATAGTAAAGACAGACTGGGCCACAGGATACCAAACAATCAACAGTAAGTAATGCAGATGTATAGTTCAGCAGCCTCTATCTACACTCTGTACACAGTCCCTAGGGGGTAAAGACCTCAGTTGATACAATAGGATGTAACTGTTACATAACAAGGCATAACTGGCACCATCGCAAGCACACTGGCAGACAGAACAGTCTGTACTGCAGGAGGCAGTAGGCCTGAATTTACACAAGGTGGATTGTATGGTACTGTGTATCCAGATACCTTAAGGCAATATAGACATGGTGTGTGTGGGTGGTCACATCTGCTTTTATCATGTTCACCACTGGCTACTGACAGACATCCTAAGGACATCATAGGACAGTACCACTGCTAGCACGTAATGCTCCTGTGGACTACAGCAGAGATATTGGCCAATATATGTGGACAGTCTGACACACTCTGGACAGTCCAGAGGTATACACAGAACCCCTTAGTGCAAGACATGTGGACCAAGTCTGACAATGTGGATGTTAACACCCATGTCGATGGGTATAATACATAACTACTTCTACACATTTGCCCCCGTAGGTTATGCATTCACACACCCCTGTCTGTCCTGACACATAACCGCTGGTACAGAGGTGCCATAGCCACATACTAGCCACTAGATACTGACACACAGCCGTACAGCATCTCACTGCTCTGTCTGACATACATGACTGTTATGGTGGCTCGGCAGCAGTACATCTGGCAAGTATCTGGACATGGGAACACAAACAAGGCAAGAAACTAAATATATCCAAAAACAGGTTTGAAAAACCAGCAACACAGTCCGAGAAGGGTCAAATAACACTATTTATCACACTGTTTTAAGCGCTTTTCATCAGCCTGATAGCAAAAGTCTTCAGAAACAGTTACAGCAATAAAAAACTTTCCTTATAACTAAGACAGGTGATCAGCGTTCACCAATTGCATCACTTTATTCTACTTAAGCAAACACACTTTAAAATTAAAGTGACAACTGCTGATAACCAGTAATAAAACAAAATTAAAGTGTATAAACACATTAAAATATATGAACATGTCTACGACAGTAACCACAATGCACAAAGGTAAAAACATTAAAAGTTGTTTTGTATAACTCAGCCATTGGCAGAAATAATATATGTTTTTAACAAAATGTGACTCATCTCTGCAAGCTCTTTAGTTTGAGAATGCTACTAATTGAGCATGAATCATTTAACCCAGGAAAATTGTAGGCATTCAGCCTCACTTGCCAGGCTAATTCAAGATGTTAAGTTGTCAATCTCGCCTTCATTCTTGCTTGATGGGTTCGGAGCCGATCCTCGGCTCCGACTCGGCACTTGCTTTAGCTCGAGAACTCCTTTTACCAGCTCGAGGCAGCCCCATATCCCATGATGCAAGGCAGTAAGTACCCAGATCTCGTTTGCCGCTTTGCTTGGGAGGTCTTCTCTTTACCAGCTCCTGGTAAGTAGTTCACATTTGTGATTTTTCAAGCCCCTTTTAGTTTAAAACTAATTTTTTGATAGTTTAAATCTATTTCTACCCTTTTTCTGACAGAAATCCCTGTCTCTTTTAATTTTTTGTTAGTCAGTTTTCCCTATCCCATCCCCCCCCCCGTTAGGGTGTGTGTGTTGGTGTTTTTATAAAATACCTCTTGGTATTTTGTTTAATTTAATTTTTGACTGGTGTGTCTGTGTGTGTGTGTTTCGGCACCATGTCAAAGGAGAGGGTTTCAGGTTTTAAGAAGTGTGACTCGTGCTGTCAGAAGATGTCTCTGACAGACGGTCACACTTCTTGCCTGTATTGTTTGGGCCCTCTTCACCTGCAGGACTCCTGTGCTATTTGTCACTCCTTCAGCCAGAGAGTCCTGCAGGAGAGACGTAACAAGTTGATTCTCAGGGATCTTCTTAAGCCGGAGGGCTCTCCGGCTAAGTCGGCTCCACAAAAATCAACTAAAACTGCCAAGGCCCAGGCTTCTGTTTCTAAGCCTGCGGCCTCGGCTCCGACTTCGTATTGAGTCGAGATCGCTCGGCTGGAGCCGATTCTGGATCCACAAAGCTTTCGGCGCCGATGGCTATCGGTGCCGAATCTGTTTTGACCACTTCAATGTCGGCTCCGATCGGCTCCGACACCCATGTGGCACAGGCATCGGTGTCAGCTCCGATCGGCTCCGACACCGTTACTATGGTAGCTGTATCGGCTCCGGCTGGAGCCGATACATCGAGACGTTCTGTCAGCTCCGAGAAGTCGGTGCCGACAGGATCTGTAGTATCGGCTCCGATGGCCCATTCCAGGAAGAGGTCGAGGTCTCCTTCCTTGGAGCCGAGACTTTCGGCTCCCGCCTCTTCTATCGAACGGAGCCATGGGACCCGATCTTCAAGGTCATCCAGGTTGTCAGATCATGACCTAGAGAGAGTGGTCAGTAGATTACTCAAGTCACAGGTACTGGCCCAAATGCTACACAGTCCGTCTCAGCAGGCGACTGTTGGTCCACACCCGTTACAGTTCCTCCTTCAACTCTACCCCAGAGCTTGGAGTTGGAGTCTTCGGGCATGGTTACTGCTACGGCTGGAGGACGGATACCCCCTTCTGTTCCTTCAGCCCCTACTCTTATCTCCTCTTCCTTAGAGGGATTCGGTGGTCGGGCTTCCATGGTCTCCTCCGAGGGGTGAGTGGCATCGGACCCTTGTCCGAGCCGCTCTTCCCCTTGGAGCCTCGGCCTTGGTGAGCTCGGCTCCGACATCTGCCTCGAGACTTCCCTTCGGTGGCCCCTGGAGTTCCTAGCTCTTGGAGCGGGTTCTCTCGGACCTGCCTGGGAGGGAGCATTCGAGGTGATGAAGAGTGTACTGGCCACTGGTATCAGTCAGCAGTCTCTTCCCGTAGCTCCTCGCTCTATTGTGCCTGTTGACATCTCTGCCACTTCTCTTGCTACAGGACCCAGAGACCCTCTGCCTCAGGTTTCCCCATTGGGAATTTCCCCTCTTCCGAGGATTCTCCTGATGTTTCGGGAGATCCTCCTAGGAAGAGGACTTGTAAGAGGAAGCATGTAGACTCCCCGAGTCTGTCACGCCGGATACTGACTTTGATCAGTCACAGCTATCCCCTAGATCCCCTTCTGAGCATGTCTCCTTTTCACACATCCTACAACTTCTAAAACAGAGGGAAACTGGCCCACCAACAATCCCTCTGAGGATGAGTCAGTATACCTAGAGGCGTTTGGATCTCGGCCCTCCACCTCCTGGGTGTCTCCGCCTTCGACCCCTTATGCAGGTTATTGCACGAAAGTCATGGACAGCTTCTGACTCTGTAGAGCTAGTCCCTAGGAGGCCTTCTAAATTTATCACTGCCTCTAGTGACAAACAATTCCTTACTAAGGGTGTCCCGCTGATGCCATGGTGGTGGCTGCGGCCACCAAAAGGAACTTGCAGATCCTTCCGTGCCCGTCCATCCTCCTAATAAGGACTCTAGGACCATGGATAGGTACGGCAAGCGGATGTTTTCCTCAGCGACCTTTGCTATGCGTCGCTGAATTATCTTTGTCACTTCACCAGACTCCAGAGAGATATCCTGAAGGAGCTGGGAGAAGTAGTTCAGGATCCTACAGCTGCAGGGGCTCAAGAAAAGATTGCTTCGCAGCTAGGAACCCTCAATTCCATTGCTAACTCCTCCATGCGGCTAATATCTTATGCTGCGGATGGAGAGTAGAGCCGCAGGCACAGGTGTGGCTCTTAGGCGCCAAGCCTGGATGCGGCTATGTGATTTTGGATCCCTTTAAGGCGTCCTTCACAAATTCTCCCTTTGATGGGTCAGCTTTGTTTGGCCCTCAGGTGAAGGAGACCTTGACCAGGTGTGAGCAGGACGGCAAGACTCTTTCTGCTGTTGGAGTCCGTTTTCCACCCCTTCTAGGCCTTATCCCAAAGGACAGAAGGGTGGGAAGATGTGGTTCCGTAAATCCCAAGGAGTCACGCCGGATTCACGTGGTCAGTTTACCCCTAGAGTCAGAGGGGTAACAACAACAGACGCTCTAGAGGCAGAGGGGTCCAAGAACCAGGGAAACAGGGAGCCTCTCTGATAAGCCCTTTCAGCATCCCTGAGGTGTTGCCCGGCTGTCCCTCCTTGGAGGCAGTCGGGGAAGATTATCACTGTACCCAGAAGCCTGGCATTCCCTCACTCAAGACAGATGGGTACAGTCGATCATATCCAAGGGTTACATAATTCCTTTCGAGGAAAGTCCCTTCCCCTCAAGTTCCCTTCCAGATGTACCACCGGTCTAAGGGACATTGCAGAGTTAGAAATCGCAAAACTACTGCAAAAGAGCCATTCAGCCAGTTACAATAGACCATTCAGAGCCGGAATCTACTCAAGGTTCTTTTGGTCCCCAAAAGACGGAGACTGGAGACCAATATTGGATCTCAGCAGACTCAACAAGTCTGTCAGGAAGACAAGATTCGAATGGTCACTCTTCAGTCAATTCTGCCCTTCTTACAGAAGGACAACTGGATGTGCTCAATAGATCTTCAGGATGCGTACTATCACATCAAAATTCACAGATGCTCCAGGAGATTTCTCCGCTGGCTGGGGTCCAGTCATTTCCAGTTCAGAGCCCTGCCCTTTGGTCTCACTACAGCCCCAGAGTGTTCACCAAATGCATGGCAGTGGTCACGGCTCACCTGAGACGTCAAGGATTCCAGGTGTTTCCGTATCTCGACGACTGGCTCCTGTCAGCCACCACCAGGCATCAGCTTATACAAGCCAGGGATTACACAATAGACCTTTGTTCTCATTTGGGCATCTCAGTCAACTTCAAAAAGTCATCCTTGTCGCCCTGCCAGTCTATTACCTTCATAGGCGCAAACTTAAACACTGTTCGGATGTCAGCTACCCTTACAGAACAAAGAGTTTCAGACATTCAGACTCATGTCAGGATCATTCTGGCCAGCAAGAAAGTACAGGCCAGAATGGTTCTAAAGGTATTAGGTCTCATGGCTGCGGCCATTACTCTTCTCCCCCTGGCTCGATTCTACATGCCTCCTTCAGTGGATGCTGTTCACACAGTGGTCATACCAGCAACTCCCAATGCGTCACCAGATTCTGGTGACACAAACATGCAAAGAACATCTTGCTTGGTGGATCACATCGTCTCAGGTTCACCAAGGCAGGTGCTTTGTACCTCCGTCCCCGATAGCCACTGTCACCACGGATGCCTCCCTGATCGGGTGGGGGTCATTATCAGGGCAGGATGGTTCATGGGACGTGGCAACCGTTCGAGTACCATCTGCACATAAATGTCCTGGAGATGAGAGCAGTGCTTTTAACGTTGCAAGCCCTCAACGACTTTCTTCCCGTAGGGACAATTGCAGTCCACACAGACAACATGTCTGTAGTTTGGTATATCAACAAACAGGGCGGAACCAAGTCCTACCCCTTGTGTCGAAACGCTCAGACTATGGCAATGGGCGATCTCCTCTCATCGGTTTCTGGTAGCAACGCATATCCCTGGGAAAACCAACATTATAGCGGACAGATTGAGCAGAGCTATTCTCATGCCTCACGAGTGGTCTCTCAAGCAATCCATAGCGGAAGAGATTTTTCTGGAATGGGGTCGTCCATGTTGCGATCTTTTGCTACTCCCCAAAACAGCAAATGTCCAGACTTCTTCAGCCTCTTCCTCTATCAGGCCATTCCCCAGAGACGCTCTGACCCAGGATTGGCCCCAGGGACTTCTTTATGCCTTCCTCCATTTCCTCTGATCCTCAGGTGATCCAGAAAGCTACCGTTTGAGAGCCAAATTGATTCTCATTGCCCCTTACTGGCCTCGACAAGTTTGGTTCCCGTTCCTCCATCATCACCTTTTGGTGCAGCCGTGGCATCTGGACCCAGTGCCAGATCTTCTGATTCACCAATCCGGTCAGCTGCACCGGTCAATCCCTTCTCTCAACCTCACAGCATGGTTGCTCCACTTCCTTCCTTAGCCAGGCTTCCTTTGATCTCTAACCCAGTTAGAGACATCATAGTAGCTTCACTAAAATCCTCTACCAGGAGGATTTACACAAGCAAATGGAACGTTTCTCTTATTGGGCTAAGGCCCAAAATATTGATCCTTTTACTGCCCCTGTTCAGGCAGTTCTGGACTTCTTAGCAGAGATTTTTCATGCAGGCTCCTCTTCTTCCACAGTCAGAGTTCAGTTGGCTGCTATTTCTAATTTTCATGTCGGGATAGCAGATCATAATATTATGTCCCATAGGCTCTGCAGGGCCTTCTTGAAAGGAATTTTCCTACTAAAGCCTCCAATCAGGAATCCTCCTCCTCAGTGGGATCTAAATTTAGTGCTGACATCCTTGATTCTTCCCACCTTCGAGCCAGCTGTTTCTTGTTCCCTAAAACATCTTTCTTGGAAAACGTTATTCCTAGTGGCTATTACATCTGCCAGGAGGGTGTCTGAACTTCATGCTCTTTCGGTTCGACCCCCCTATTTGATTTTTCACAAAGACAGAGTATCTTTGAGAACTAATCCATCCTTTTTACCTAAGGTCGCTTCAAAAAACAATCTGAATCAATCCATTGATCTCCTGTATTTTTCCTAACTATTCAGATAGAGCTGAACAAAAGCTACATTATCTTGACGTCCACCGTCAGCTTAGATATTATTTGGACAGAACAAGAAAATTTAGAAAATCTGATCAACTTTTTGTTTCCTATGCAGATAATAAAAAAGGCCTTCCTGTTTCTAAAGTGACTTTGTCCAGATGGCTTTCTTCGGTCATCACTGAAATTTATACGATCAGGGGAAAACAGCTGTGCTCAAAACCTAAAGCACATTCAACTAGGAGTTTAGCTACTTCTACAGCCTTTCAAGCTAGACTGCCTTTGGACACTATTTGTGCAGCGGCCACTTGGGCCACTCCTCACACTTTTGTTTCCCATTACAAATTGGACTTGGCCTCCAGGGACAGAGCCAGTTTTGGCTCTACAGTCCTCAAGAGTTTGTTCCATTGAGCCACCCAGGATAGAGGTGCTAGGGGCCGGTCCCATCAAGCAAGAATGAAGGCGAGATTGACAACTTAACATTAAGAAGTTATGTACCTACCATAACGTTCCATGTTAGTTGTCTTCTCGCCTTCTTTCTTGCGACCCTCCCTCCTTCCCCCTGGCCTGGACAGACCTTGTATAAGAAACTATTATGCTAAAGACCATTCAGACCTGGTCCTTTTTCCATCTGTAAGTTTCTTCTTCCTTTGGGAAGTATTTTATGCTTGGTGTTATTCCCCTTTGTCAACAAACGAGATCTGGGTACTTACTGCCTTGCATCATGGGATATGGGGCTGCCTCGAGCTGGTAAAAGGAGTTCTTGAGCTAAAGCAAGTGCCGAGTCGGAGCCGAACCCATCAAGCAAGAAAGAAGGCGAGAGAAGACAACTAACATGGAACGTTATGGTAGGTACATAACTTCTTATTCTCCAAGTTTGAGTGGTCTATGGCCACCCCTACTGTCATACTTGGCTTGACCAATGATAATAAATTTAAAAGCATGTTCTTTATTAGAAATAATGTGCTTAGCTAGCGCATTCTCCAGTTTACATTTATTCATAGCATATTGGTGTTCGTAAATTCTGTCATGGAGCTTCCGCTCCATCTTTCCTATATAGAAAGTAAGACAGAGTGTACACCTAGCCAAGTAAACTACAAAAGATGAATTACAGTTGAATCTGCCTTTCAATTTATAAGTTGTACCATTAAGCTTAAATGAATTAGTGACTTCTACAAGTTTACAATAGTTGCAATTTTGGTATTTATACATCCCAGTATTCCATACTACTGGGGTGTATTGCTGTTCTAAGAGGGTTTTAAGGTTCTTCCCTCTTCTAAATGTCACTCTAGGGGTCTCACCTACTTCAACGTAAATGTTAGGGTACAACTTGAACAGATCCCAGTTTTTCTGTAAGATGTCCAAACATGAGTAACTATGTGAACTGAATGTAGTGATGAAGGACAAAGTGGCATTCTTGTCCTCACTAACCAATACGCTACTAGTGATGTCTGAATATTCATCCACTACATTGTGCGTACTAGACAGTGTCAGTAGGGGTTTAGCACTAAGTAAAGGAATGTATACCCTATCCACTCTCTTAGTTGTAACCTCTTGGATAAGAGCATCCAAGAGGGGCTCTGGGTATCCATGATGCAAAAACATGCTTTTTAAAACAGCACATTCATCAGAAAAATCTTCGTCCGAACTGTTCATTTTGGAGGCCCTCACTAACTGGCCCTTAATGACTGACCTCTTTTGATGAAAGGGATGGCTACTGGTGAAATGGAGGAACGTATTGGAGTACGTGTTTTTTCTGAATATCCTTGCTACATAACTATTAATAGTATAATTTTTCATTAGGTAAATATCTAAGTACGCTATAGTATCAGTGTTAAATGTAGAAGTGAATTGTAGGAAATGCGTAGTGCTGTTGAAATATTCCAGTACATACTCACTATCTCGCTCATCTCCATTGATGAGGATAAAGATGTCGTCCATGTATCTCGTGTAAAAAACAAAGGAATCACAACATGTATTGTTGTTAAACATGTATTCCGATTCCCAGTAAGCCATGACCAGATTTGCGACGCTAGCTCCACACGGTGACCCCATTGCTACTCCTACTTTTTGCAGAAAAAACTGATCTTGGAACATAAAATAATTGTTAGAGAGTACCAAATCAGTAAGTTCCATGACCAAACTAATTTCCACGGCTGTAGCATTGTGTTTCTTTAACATAAGTGCTGCCCATTCTATAGCTACCTCGTGTGGGATACAAGTGTAGAGATCTCTCACGTCAATAGTGAGAAAATTAAAGTTCACGTTGAAATCTAAGGCCTCAATCTTTTTCAGAAATTACCATGAATCTTTACATATTTGGGTCTCATAGCATAAGAACTTTTGTAAAATGGCATCTACCACTTTAGCACACAAGTATGTTGGTGAACCTCTGCTATCCACTAGTGGTCTCAAAGGAGGATTCTCAATACACTTATGGATCTTGGGGTTGCCAAATATCTGGACATGACATCTCACTGGTTAAGTACACTTAAGCTGCTAGGCATGTAACAATGCACTGTGCAGGCTACAGGCAGACTGGCTCAACACTGGCCTACACTTCCTATGGGGGAATGCACATGTACCAGCATGTATAGCAAGCTCTACAGGCATGTCACAGCACAGAGTATGATACACCTATGTGAAAGTGCATAACTGCAACCAATGTGAACACAGCCACAGCAACATATGGTAAGCTAGCGTAATATTACAGTATATGGGCTATCTGTGCAACACCATCCTCATATGTGCCACTCGCACACTAACCCTACATATAATGGGTCACTCCAAAGTGTTGTCTGAAGCCTGTCTGTGGTGTGGGACATGTGTGTTATGGCCCTACAAAAGTGTAAGCCGATAGGGTAACATACAGTGGAGCAGCA
Organism: Protopterus annectens; assembly: GCF_019279795.1. Lineage (NCBI taxonomy): Eukaryota > Metazoa > Chordata > Ceratodontiformes > Protopteridae > Protopterus > Protopterus annectens. The sequence continues at coordinate 1,499,166,607 of NC_056729.1, forward strand.
TGTAACATCAGATAGAACAGGACCATGAACAATGACATCTACCACAGTCTGTACACAGGCCAAAGTACATATGAACAATACACACAGTGTAGACAATTACCATGAGTACACATACCTCAATACTGTACACACAACCACAAAATGTCCAGGTTATGTCATAAACTGTAACTCCTACTACACATAACATGTAGCAGTCTGATATATCACTGGCTTGTTATCAGATATGATGACACTAATTATGGTGTACAGCACATATGCACCTCTTACTGCATGACATATATACAAAGGTTGACAGAGTTGTGGCTGGATGCACATACACAGGGCCAATATTGACATGTTGCTGTGATACCCTCATACATTTACTGTTGTATCAGGGTTTAGGTTCATAGGTTCATAGGTAGGTACTAGGCTATCTGCCCGAGGACATTTATAAGCCTAGTCAGAGTATGTCAGCTTTCACCACCCATTGATTAATTAACTGAGCCTCTGTCAAGAAGAGCCAATGAAGTGATTCCAGGGGTGTATTTTCTGTTACCCATCCACTAGTCAATGTTTCTCTTGAAGAGTGTTAGTGAGGAGCTCTGCCTAATGTAGTTAGAAATTTTGTTCCAAAGCATGGCGAGTCTCTGTGACAGGAATCTATTCCTCCAGCATGTTCTATTTATTGTTGTGGCGAGGTTTAGCTCACTAGAGTGAGTGGTTCGCAGTGACTTGGATTTCTTTAGGTGGAGCATGTCCATCAATTCTGAGTTGGACATGGCTTTGTAAGTCAGGCAGAGATCACCTCTGAGTAAGTGGTATGCCACTGAGTACAGCCAGATTTTTCCAGTTGGGCTGCATAGGACATATGTTTGAGGCCAGTAATCCTCTTGGTGAGGTACTTTTGTGGTCTTTCCAGCTGTTGGAAGTGTCTTGTGAGGTACATCCTAAATGGGGCATTGTACTCTATGATGGGTCTGATGAGTGACGAGTTGAGGGGCACTATAACCTCTTTATTTCTAGATGTGAAACCTTTAGTAATTAGATGGGCTACATAGCAGGATTTCCCTACTACTTTGGCAATATGATTGTCAAAGGAGAGATTACTATCAACCTTTTCTGTATTAAGGGGGCTGCCACCTATGTGGTAATTCATGGGTGTTTTGTTTTTCCCAAACGGGATGACTATGCATTTTTTGGCATTTAGCTTGAGACCATGACTTTGACACCAGGTGCCCGTCTCAGTAAGGCCCTTTTGGAGAATGTCCGTGTCAGCCAGAGAGTCAATTATGGCTCTCAGTTTGCAGTCATCGGCAAACTTGGTTAGCCATAGTCCTCCTGTGTTTGCCTGTGCTTCTGAGAAGTATATGCTGAACAGTAGGGGGTCCCAGGACCGAGCCTTGTGGGACACCACTTGTGACTGGTTTAGAGTCTGACCTGGAGCCCACTATTCTTACCATGTGAGTTCTGTCTGTAAGCCAGTTGGCAACCCATCTCATGACGTAGGGGTTTATGCTCAGGCTGGTTAGTTTTTCTATAATTCCCGAGTGGGGAATGGTGTCAAAAGCCTTGGCAAGGTCAAGGTAGGCTGTGTGAACCACCTTCCCCTCATCTATGGCCTTGGTGACTGTCTCAAAGAAGTCAACCAGGTTTAGTAGGCATGATCTGCCCTTAACAAAGCCGAACTGGGTTGGGTCAAGTGTTTAGAGGTTTCCAATGTCTTTGTTAATGAGTTCCATGATGATGCGCTCCATAGCCTTGCAGACCAGACTAGTCAGGCTTATGGGGCGATAGTTACCAGGGTCAGTTGTGGCCCCTCCTTTGTGGAGCCGAATAACCATTGCTGTGCACCATTCTATGGGCATGTAGCCTGTGGAGAGGCTGAGGTTGAACAGTGTGTTTCGGTGGGGGGTTAGTTCATTCTGTAGTTCGTGCAAGATGCAGCCTGGGACACCATCTGGCCCCATTGACGCTGTGCTTTTGGCTTTTGAAAGGGCTGTTTTCATCTGTGCATCTGTGATTTCCGGGACACTACACTTTTTCGGTATTGTTGTGGGCCCTTTTGGGGATGAGAGGGGGGTGAAGTTTTCACTGAATCTATCTGCCAGGATGTTGGCAATATCAGTAGGTTCAGTATATTTTGTGCTATTTTGCACTAGCTCAGAGCATATCTGCGAGTTGCCACTTAGATTCTTGACATAGCTAAAGAAGGCTTTGTGGTTATCTTTCGAATCCTTGGCTATTTTTCTTTCAAAGTTAGCCTTGGATGATTTTATGAGGGACCTTAGTTTCTTACTGATACTGATCAGGGATGTCTTTCCTTCATGGGATTTACTTTTCTTCTGAACTAGTTTCCTCCTTCTATTGTATAGCATATACATATAAACATAAACTATAAACCTCTGTCTTAAGTAAGGTGAAGTTTGCTATAGAAACATTTTTCACTGTGGTTTCCTTGGTTGGGGGTGGTGGTATGGTGTGGACATCCAGAGTGATTAGTTTATGGTCTGATCTAACCAGTGACTGGTTGACCTCCGGTGTGGAACACTTGTCGCCCATGTTGGTGATGACCAGGTCCAATATGTTTTTACCTCTGGTAGGGGAGTTTACCTGCTGATCCAGGGCATTTGAGTTGATAAATTCCAGGAAGCGCTGGACCTGGGAGTTTGTACTTGAGTAGTTTTCCCAATTAATGGTAGGGTAATTGAAATCACCCAATATCAGGGTGTTTGGTAGGACCTTCATGTTTTCCATTGTCTCCAGAAAGGCGGAGTGGTGGTCCTGGGTCATGGAGGGTGATCTGTAGCAGGCTGTAATTTGCATTGCGGATTTGCCTGATGTTAGTCGCACATGGATAATCTCAGAGGTATCATGCTGCGCCACTAACCTGGAGGTGTAGGTATCCTTGATGAATATGGATACACCCCCTCCTTTTGTGTTTCAGTCCATGTTCTGTGGCCAAAATATATGGTATGAGTTGTAGCCCGTAGTGCTGGGGTGCTCTGTGAGGCCTTGAACCAGGTTTCAGTTACTGCACAGATGTCAACGTTCTCCATACTGAGGAGTGCTTCAAGTGCATGCATTTTGAGATTTAAACTCCTAGCATTGAGTAGCATAACCCTCATTTTTTTATTTGTGCTGTTTACGGAGGTGGGTTTGACTTTTGAGCCTTGCCTAAAAATGGCACTATGGGGGCAGCAATAGCCTTGGCCAGTATTCAAAAGCCTAAAGGTGACAGGTGCAAGCCGTTTCTTGCAAAGCAACAAGGCTTGTCGAGCATGTCGTTCCAGGCTGACAGACACTGGATCCTCTTTGAATGACACCAGAAGCTTAGCAAATTGTTGAACTTGATCATTTTTTCTTTATACTGCAGTATCATTCTTGGTGATGGCAGGATGCTACTCAGGGTCAGGGTCATACCTGCCTGGGCTAGATGATCAGAGAGCTTTTCCATTTCTCTTTGCATGTAGTCCAGGGAGGTACATCTCAGGTCATTCACACCAACATGAACAATGACAGAGTCATATTTGTACTTGCTTTGGAGTGACCTGAGTGCATATGTTATGTGGCGGATTCTGGCTCCCGACAGGCAGCTAACAGTAGCCTTCTCCTTGTCCAGCCTAGTGAGTGGGACGTCAGTGTGCCTGACTATAGAGTTGCCTATTACTAGTGTTTTAGGTATGTTATTTTGCCTTAAGGGCTGTGATTGTGCGGCACACTGATTTTGTGTTTTATGTGTTGCCTGGTTTGTGACGGGAGGTGCAGGTTTTTTGGGTGTCTCCTTGAGGGGTCTCTGATGCTTTTGCAGGTTTTTATTTAGAGCCTCCGAGTATGATTTCATGTATTTATGTGTATTTTTTGCCAGTGCTGGTTTAGTATGTCTATGTGAGTCTGGAGGTGTGGTGCAACTGTTAACCTTCGCCTCATGACCGCCTGTTCCAGTCTTGGGTGGAGAGAGCTTAGCCTCCAATTTACCTATATAATTGCATCTCTCGCATATGTTAATGTTTTGTGGTAGGAGAGGGTTGTCTGTGTACATGATGCAGTTGTAACATTACCTCAGGATACCCAGGTTCACCAGCTGGACTGGAGTGTATACCTGAAATTGCCCTTTGGTCATGCCTGAATAGTAGAGTGATCTGTTTAGTCACTTGGTTGGTGAGGGGTGAATAATGAGCCTTGCTCTGCTGGGCAATCAAGTGTCAGGGTATATTAGTGCTTGCTATTAGATCTGAGCAAGTGCTGGACTGTAGGATGCTTTTTAAGTGCTTAGGTTGAGAGTTAGACTACTTTCAAGGGAAAAACTGAAGAGGAGACTTGGTGGAACTGGGAATAATTTAGCCCTAGCTAACCGGCGCTGTCCGGACGTGCAAGACTGTGCAAATGCATTTTTTGCAGCAGGGAAATGAAAGAAATAGAAATTAGCCCAAAATGGTCTATAAACTACTAACTTCTGGGCTGGAACCACTCCTCCAGGGACAGATGGCTGCTCTATGCTCCCTCTCTCACAGGTGAACAGAGAAACCTCCTTCTATCCAAGTAAGGTATGGGCAACTCAGAAACTTGTAACACAGCCCTGAATTCAGCACTAGCCTGAAAAGTGGACTATACTAGCTTAGAAAGGTGGGAAACAAGGTAAGTTTTTTTTGAAAAGATAAGGAAAAAACAGTAAAAAATACATTTAAAACAGCTTTAGATGACTACAAGCAATCAGAAAAGGCTTTTAAACAAATTATTCAATTAACCAGTACAAAAATCTCAAAACTGAGCCCTGTTTCTGTAGTCTTCAATCAGACAAGTTCTAACTGCACACTCCTGCCACTGGGGTGTAGGGGAACCTCCTCCAAGAAAGAAGGCCTGGATTAGTGTTCATGTTATGCAAACAAAGCTAGATTCAGCAGGCCTGAATCTAGTTTATGCGACAGCAAACAAGGTACACCAATTTCAGTAAGAAACAGTTCAAATATGCAGGCACTATAAGCCTATAACCAGAAATTGCCAGCTCAGAAGGGCAGAGTCCAGCCTCTCCTCCCAGAAGAGTGCAGACCACATACCTTCTTAATGTAAAATGACTGGCCTGAAGCCCAAGTACTTAAACCAGAACTAATATACTTTTAGAATAACAGACACTGAGTCTTCAATCAGCAGTTCCCAACTTAGAAGGATGTAAGCTACCTGTCCTGCCACAACAGTGCAGACCACAAACCTTCTTAATGTAAAAAAACTGGTCTGAAGCCCAAGTGCTTAAACCAAAAGGCTTAGAATGATAGCTACACTTTAATCAGGTTACTACCAAGCAGTAATAAATGCAATTGAATACTTTTAAGAAGGTCTGGATTAGTGCTCAATTTATACAAACAAAGCTAGATTCAGCAGGCCTGGATCTAGTCTATGCTATAGCAAACAAGATGCACCAATTTCAGTAAGAAACAGTTAAAATATGCAGGCACTATAAGCCTTTAACCAGAAATTCCCAGCTCAGAAGGGTTTGTTGCAACATATGTCCTATGAGGGATATAAAGTCAGTAACTCTCATGACTGTCACCATCTACAGACTGCAATCCTCACACTACCTTCTGCAGTTCACAGACAGGTGCTCTATGGGTAACACATGAAACAAAAGACACTGCACACTGCCCAGTCTGCAGAAGATCCTACAGATGGGGGTTTCCTCATAAACATAGCACTGACATGGCAGCTATTAAAACATGTAGGACAGCCATATCCACACTCCCTGTTAAACCAACATTACTCCAAATGCAGTATAGCAGCACTTACACTCTGTAATCAAGTCAGGCATATCACCCTCCTGTGTGTTGCCCTGTTTCCACAGTGTATCTTGTTAGAGGTCGATCCCCAATCCATCTGAGATGCTGTTTGCTAAACAACAGATCGAGTTCCTGCTCACAGTGAATGTAAAGGCCCAACACCAACATGATGTTCCTAGATATTGGAGTGTGTTTCCATGCAATTGGCTATGGGAATGTTACCACAGCTGCTCCACATGCAATCAGCTAGAGGAGGGCTGCAATTCGTGCAGCAACCATCAGCTGTTCATGAGCAACACTTGCTGCCTATGCACAGCAGGTGTAAGTCTCCACATCCACCAGAGAGGGAGTGAGAGAGGCAGACAGAGGCAAAGAATATTCAGGGAGGGGCGGGAGAGTAAAACATAAGCATGTTTGTGTCGCACACCAACCAGTACAGGGTATCAAACACCTGATGACTATGTAGTGCTATCACATGTCTATACAGTTATTGGATGTGCCACATAGGTTACATATTGAGGATTCCTCAAAATGTATATGTGATGGTGAGTGACATTTGCAACAGGAATATGGTAACTATATGGTAGGTGTAGTACACGTGCCTGTCCACATGAACAGGTGCCAGCATCAACACAGCCACACTCTCACAGGGATGCACACACATTGACACACTTGGCAGGGCCAGAAATACAAATTGTCACTAGTGACATTGCCACAACACATTACAGTGCAGGTATCACATGCACCACAGGGGTCATACGGAGGTTATATGGACAAAAGGTATGTGGAGGTGTCTGACATCAGACAGCATGCTTCCGTATGCCAATGAGGGTTGTAGTGAGTGTGAATGTGGTCATACGCATCATACAACATACACACAGACACAAGGTGCCAGTACTGACATGCATGGGTGCATTGTTGCACGGGTGTGTCGTGGTAGACTGTGCCAGATGGCTATACAAGGCTAGGTGATGGGTATACCTTGGCATCAGGCCACATGACAGTGGTCTTTATTGCGGCTCAGGGCTGTAGTGTCTGGATCTGACCACACAGTTGGGTATTGTGTTCACCATCCAGTCACCTGGGTGACTATTGCATGTAGCCAATGCTGTGCATTGCTTGCCATGTATGTGTTCCTTAGTCCATGACATGGATGGTGTCTGGGATGTGCACACCTCCGACATGCATGTACAGTGACATGTGGAACTGTATCTGGGG